>NC_056735.1:1619933506-1620148506 GCF_019279795.1 Protopterus annectens | reverse complement strand
AGGCTGAATTCTAATTACAGTTGCCTATTCTGTTGTGTAATATTGCTACAAATTCTGGACATAGCTTTAATTTCTCTTTCTTGTCCCTTAAATGTTAGCTTCAATGAATAATGCTATTTATTTAGTTAAAGAACAAAAGTAGGTTTGTTTAGATTGTGCCATTTTTCCCTTTCTTTAAAAGGGATCCTTTTTTTCTCCTTTTGCTTGTCTTGCTTTGGGTAGTCCCCATTCAAGGTTTCCAGTCTGAGTACAGTTTCCATAAATCTGCCTCTGGGGTTCCTTGGGTTTGCAAGGATTCCCTGGTTTGGTGGATACAGTCCACTGAAGTTTGTCAAAGATACCCCTTCATGTTTCTACCCCTGGTAGCCACAGTGACCACGTACACCACCCATTTGGGGTGGGGGTGGCATTTCTTGGGATGGACGGCCCAAGGAACATAGTCCCCATGAGAGACCAATTTGCATATCAGTGTCCTGGAGATGAGGCAGTACTCCTAACATTGTGAGCTTTGTCAGAACTCTCTTCCTCCAGGGACAGTTGCTGTCCAAATAAGTAACATATCGGTGATTTGGTACATCAAGAAGCAAGGGCGAACTCTGTCCCTACCTCCGTTGCTGGGAAGCTGTGTGTGTTTGTTTGTGTGTGTGTTTGTGTGTTTGTTTGTGTGTGTGTGTGTGTGTGTGTTTGTTTGTGTGTGTGTTTGTGTGTGTGTGTGTGTGTGTTTGTGTGTGTTTGCGTGTGTGTTTGCGTGTGTGTTTGCGTGTGTGTTTGCGTGTGTGTTTGCGTGTGTGTTTGCGTGTGTGTTTGCGTGTGTGGCAGTGGATGATCTCCTCCAACTGCTTTTTTATAGCTTTTTGTATCCCGGGGAAATCCCAGCATGCTAGCTGACAAATTTGGCAGGACTATGATGATTCTTTATGAGTGGTGTCAGTCAAGCAGTGGCTGAAAGGATTTCCATTGATGGAGTCAACCTTGCTGTGATCTGTTTGCCCCCCCCCCCCCCCAACATGTGCCACAGGTTCTTTGGCCTAATCCCCCCCCCCCCAAGAGTCACTGAGAGATGCTGTGGTTCACGTTTGGCCCTTCAGCCTCCTTTACATTTATCTCCCCTCCTTGCCTGTAATCTTCACATTTCTTCAGAAACCATTTCAGTTGCAGTGCAAGGTTATCCTCCTTGCCCCTTTTTAGCCTCGTCAGGTGTGGTTTCCCTTTTTTGGTCTCACATGTGTCCTCCTCGGACACAGGACCACAGTCCAGATCTGATATTTTTCTGTTGTAGTTGGGAAGCAGTAGTTGGATAATGCTGCATTAATTATTCATTTGTATTAATGCCATGCCTGTGGTATCCTAAGGTTAGGTTTATTCTTGATAACATAAGAATAAGACCTTTGGTATTACTGATCTTTCCATGTGGTTAAGTGCCTTCTTTATGTTCTATAATGTCGCGTGTGTGAGAATTACCTAAACAATCCCTGGCTGCTTTTTTAGTTCTGAAGGTTGAATTTCATGGTTTTAAGTAATTTAGTTTTATTTATTCCTATAAACCTTTGAGTACCTCATTTGCTGTTTTGAACTGTTATTGTAGTTGCTTCAAAAAATGTCATGTCATAATCTTTTCTTCAGTGTCTTGGGCCTAGGCTGAATTCTAATGACAGTTGCCTATTCTGTTGTGTAATATTGCTACAAATTCTGGACATAGCTTTAATTTCTCTTTCTTGTCCCTTAAATGTTAGCTTCAATGAATAATGCTATTTATTTAGTTAAAGAACAAAAGTAGGTTTGTTTAGATTGTGCCATTTTTCCCTTTCTTTAAAAGGGATCCTTTTTTTCTCCTTTTGCTTGTCTTGCTTTGGGTAGTCCCCATTCAAGGTTTCCAGTCCGAGTACAGTTTCCATAAATCTGCCTCTGGGGAAGATGATTCCTCCCAAGGACTTCACATTTTGAAGTGCTCAGTTTGTTCAGGTGAGAGTCACAATCCCTGTAAACCCTCTGTTTTTGTAGGAGTTTTCTGCTTCTGCATTCAGTTAAGGGTAGTTGCAGCTGTACAAAAGTCTTAGTACAGAAATGTATATGAAATGAGCCCTTCCTTGGCTTCCAGACATGCTGCTGCTGAGGTAGTTAGGTAGCTTAAAATCTCCTGTCTAGTACGTGAGGTAGTTTTAAAGTTATGTAACTTCCAATTAAAGCAAGTGTCGAAAGTCATTGAAAAAGCTATTTCTCTCTTGCCTTAGTCTAAATCTGTAGCAGTAACATTTGTGTGATTTGCCTTATTCTGTATTCAAAACCCAATTCCCACTTCTGTTTGATTTTTGATTGTGACAAGGATGTAGTGATTTGTGGTTAATGTGTTTTTTTGCTCCTTTCTCATTCCTCCTCCTCTTTAGGGAATAGGGAGTGGGATATTGTTTGTTCCCCTGACCCAATGCACCAAACATCTCCACTTCGGTCATAGAGTCCATGGATTTGATCCCTGGGATGCTCATGCTGACCAGTACAGTAACTCTGCTAGGACCTGTGTCAGTGGTTGAGACTCTAGCATCTCTCTGTCTTGCTGGTCTCTGTTCCAGTATTTTTAGCCGGAGCCTTGCAGTTGGTATTGATTCAGAAGCTGCATCTCTGTCTTGATGGTGATCTTAAGATCAATGTTTCTGCTCTCTGCCACTACCTTGTTGACACTTTCAGGGTCATGGGACAGGATGGAGTACTAGACCCAGCTCATCTCAAGGCTGATGCATTTTTCAGCACGTGTTTCATTGTATCATCACTGCTGAGGTGCCTTCTTACAACGTTCCCATCTTTGACACTGGCATTATCCTTGTCAGCAGAAATACCTTCTGTAAAGCTGAAAGCTGTACAGGCTGTCAGGCAGGACAGAGAGACTAGTGTAAATACAGTAAGCACTGCCCTGAAATTCCTGTGGCTCACTGTAATAGAGCTGTAGCGACTCCAATAACTTTTTTCATAAATGCAGCTCTTGATGAGTGTGCGCAGCAGCTGCATGGTCCATTATTAAAGCATTACAGGTGGGATGTGCTAACCCAAACTGATGGTCTGCAGAGACTGCTGTTAGCAAGTGTATGTCTTCACTAGACTGCCCGTTAGGAAGAGCTTAGAACTGTATCCTATGAGTTAGAGTATAGCCGTTCTCTTATGAGGTGCTGGTCTTACTGTAATGTTAGAACTGGAAGAGTAGATCTGTGCAAGATAATGCTAAAATCCACCTTCCCTCACCCCCCCCCCCCCACACACACACACACCACCTTGTTTCATTTTTTTTGTTGTTATTTACCTTATTGCAACTAACTCCTAATATGTGTAGGGACAGCTCCACAATACATTTTGGACTGGAAGGAAGGTAGTTAACCCTGGAATGTTTTGTTTGCCTGTGGCTTTAGTTCAAGTTGAGGATGGTCCTACTCTTCAAATCTTGTGTTATGTAATAACTGTTTTTCATGGCCTTAAGGATGGCCCTACTTTTCTAAATATGTTAAGGTAGGACTTTGTTTCTTTAGATTTTGAACTTGAAACATTTCCCATTACATGTACAAGTGGTGTTTAGGCAAAGGAATGCAGATATTTATACCAGTAGTTTGTGTATGCTTTTAGCACTTTATGTTGCTGGCCAGAACTTGTATTCTATGTAATAGAAAGTTTTAAAATCTGATATGTATTTCATTTTTTTTTTTTTGTTTTTGTAGTGTCTATTTTTCCAGAGTCTGGCCATTTCAATGTGGATAATGTCAGAGTATGCAAGATTCTGGTATGTTCTGCTTTTACATTTGGTACTGTCATGGTAGAGATGATAAGTTATATATTTTTAAACACCTTTATTAAATTATCATTTAAGACAGACGAGCATACATTAACAGAAAAAAAACACTAACATTTTTCCATTTACATCCATGTACATCACATATTTTTTCTTTGCAATTATCATCAGTTCGACACTACATAAATTGCTGAATTTCCTGCCTTCCCTTTTCCTCCTCTTGAACGTTATTCTGCATGTATTGTTTCCATATTTCTATGTAATTTGCTCCTTCCCATCACAAAAGATCCCTCTTACAGTTTCATCTTTTTTATATTTGTAACATTCAGTACTTCACATACAGTTGGTTTTGACTTTGATTTCCATTTTCTTATAATTACTTTTTTGGCAGCTAACTTAATTAAACTTAATAATGCCTTACTATATATCTAGGCAATTCAGTTCTGTGTCCCACCTCAAAAAGAATCAGATTTTTAATTTTAGCAGTTTGCTTACCCAGTATTTCTGTCCGAGTACTCTATAGGAAGTTTTTAAAATCTGCCAACTCATTACACTCCCAAAATACATGCTTCCAGTTGCCTCTTTCTTCCCCATCACACCTCCAGCATTTGCTTTCTACCAGATGAAAAAATCTTGAAAGTCTCCTTGGAGTATAAAATATACCTGTGCAAACACTTCCAAGCAAAAATCCTAAATCTTTTTTTCTGGATTTGGTTGCATACTTGGAAGCCATACATATGTCGTCCCATTGTTCTCTTGTAAATTGCTTTTCCAGTCTCTCTTCGCAATCTTTTCTAACCTCTTCTGATTGATTCTCAGTTGGACAATATTTTACAAGCCCTACTAATTATCCCTTTTTAACAGAAGCTTGTGTTGTAGAATAAACTTTAAAACCCCATCTGAGCAGAACTTTCACTTAAGATTCCCTTGTTCCCTTTGCCTGTGTCTCATATCAGTCCCTGGTAGGGAAAGCAGTCTCTAGCGTGCAGTCCAGACATCTTCTTGGCCTCACCCCCCTTTTACCTTTCCCTTTCTAGTTATTTGCTCCCAGTATCTTGATTCCTTTGCCAGTTTTCTCCTGTAAATTCCATCCCCCTTGCCTGTTTTCTGTAACCCCACTTGCAGTCATCCCTGTTGGCAGAATCATTTTCCATTCTCGTGTTGGCTTAGTTTTTAGAATTACATTCTGCTGTTTTATGAATGTTCTGTATGGCTGCTGTTATTCTTAAAGATCTACATTCAAATTCCCACTCTTTATTTCTTGAACTTCCCTCCTGCTGTATCCTCATCCCTTTACATTTTGAATTATAACCTTTTGTTTATGTTACGTATATGAGCCTTTACTGAGTAGCTTTAAAATATTACTTCAAATCAGGTAGTCCTAATTCACCTTATTTCGGGAAGGATCAACTTATCCCACGTAACTCTTGTCTTCTTTTCCTCCTAGTTAAATTCCTTCAACTCTTTTATTAAGTAAGTATTGTCCATAACTTCTCCTCTGGTGATAAAAAATGTGTGATTCATATATGAAATTAAAGGGACTAAAAGGATTTTCATTGCTGTATTTTATTATCCATATCCATAAACAAGAGCTTCCATTTTCTTGTTTTTTGTGTTTATATTCTCAGTTTCTGCCCACATATTCTTAGCATCCATAATAGAAGCGTTTTTAGTCTTTCCTCCTAAATACTTCATTCTCTTGTGTCCCTGTAAATATGGGTATTGCTGAGCAAGTTTGAGTTTGGGTACATAATTTATGGCTAATCAGTCATCGGCCTTTATACTGTTTGTAAGGTTCTATTAAACTGAGTAGGTATAACTACAGATTGTTTGTTATTTTCATACTCGCTGAGGAATGCATCCTCACAGCTGCTGTATCCTTATGTGTGAGGTAAGTAAAAAATGCATTTTGCTTTGACAGTGACACTCCAGTGTGGAGGACTCCCCATGCCTCCCTTCCTTCTGATAGTGTAGGTTCTGTGGCTTCAGACCTGGAGCTGCCTTTCACTGCCCCTAAACTGAATGTATTAGAATATCTTGCCTCTGTCTTTGATGCAGGTCTGAAGTTTTGCTCAGTTAAAATTTATTTAGTTGCCATTTCTAATTTCCATAGAGGCTTGAACTCCTCCATCTTTTGCCTTGCTTGGATTTGAAAGACTTTCTTTAGCAGAACTATTCTGTGGTGTCCTCCTGGTAAATTTCCTCTTCCCCAGGGGTTCTGTATCTCTAGAAAAGCTGATCTTATTTTATCAACAAGCTTATTTTTTTTTTTTTTTTTTTTTTTTTTAGAAAACTCGAAGCTCCGTTTCTTGTGGCAATTTTTTTTAACAAGAAGGGTTCCCGAGTGGCAGGCCTTGTGTGCTTATCCACCCCATATCATCTTTCACATGGGCAGGATTGCTTTACAAGCCAATCCCTCATGCATATTACTTTTATAGAATGTAATTGCAAGCAGTCAGTAGGTCTTCCAATTTTTTTTTTCTTCATGTTACTCCAGTTTAGATAAGTATCTGTTGGGTTGAATAGGTGTCCATGAACTGAGATTCTGCTTAGAACGAAATCCGTAAGGAATGATTGCCAGATATTTCTTTTCTGCACCCCCATGCAAATATGTGGGTTAAGTTCTTCAGGCTTTATCCTTTTCTGTTACCAAAGGCATTCTTCTGTCTTACGCCTGTAATGCACATAAGAGCTGGAGCTGGGGCTACCTCACAAGCCTTTTTTAGAAACACTTTAGTGTCTGACATTTGCACAGCTGCAACTTTGGCACTGCTGAATACTTTTGCTAAGCATTATAAACTACATAGTCACTCCAGATCCAGAGTGGACTTTCAAGCTGCCACATGCTGTTAACCATCCTAGAGGTTTAATTTGGGACTCTTGTCTTATTGATGTAGAGCTGAAACTCCCAACATCAGTTGCAAAATTGCTGTAATGACAGATGTCCTTCCATTTCACTGTTGCAGTATTCATTACACTAGGGATTGCCAAGGGTGGCCTGATGTCCGGCCAGTATACCAAAGCCTTTAGGCTGCTTTAAGGTACACCATATGTCATCTGTCTGCTGCTCATGTAGCACAAGGCATAAAGGTGATGTCCAGATGTACCACCCTTAGAACTTCTTTGCTGCCAGTTCAAATGCCGTTTCTTGATCATCATTCTGAAGGCCTGTTCCTTTGCTGGTTCAGCAAGCTGTTGCACGCAAGTGCCCCATTGGGGTTTTGTTTTGCTTGCCGTTCTTTTATTGTATTGTTGTTTGAGGTGATGTTCATCGTGTTACCCTGCTGCAGTCCTCACACTTGGGTTATCCTGCCGTCAGGCGGTCCTGCAGTCGGCACGAATTCCAAAGTCTTGGTCCGGCGTCTGTTGCGGTCGCTTCTTCCCTGACGTCAAGCATGCCAGAGGTATATCAGAGGCATCCGACACCATTTTCTTCAGTCGTTCTTGCCGCGTGATGCCCGAAGCAGAAGCTGTTCGCAAGTGCTGGTCGGCCGACACCTGAGATTTTCGAATCGAGTTTCAGTCCGAAGTCTTCAAAGCTAAGTACCCTGTTGGGGAACCTTTTCTTGCCTCAGTCCGATGTCAGAAAACGTTAACAATTGCATTTCTTGTGGGAAGCAAATACCTCTTAAGGACTTTCATTCTTTTGTTATACCTTGCCTAGGCCCAGACCACGACGTCACTGGTTGTCGGTTTTGTGCTAGGTTCAATAAGCGGACTATAAAGCGTTGCTTTGATTTCGCATGACACTACTTCGGTAGAAAATTTAATTACACTATGCCATCTGAGCTACCGACTACCAGCGTGCATAAAAAACGCAAGGATAAGGACCGGCAGCGTAGATCCAAGCCAGACTCCGAGGCCTCGGCTGGCCCGGTTGCCGGTTCTCCGGTTTTTAGTGAGGCGCCTATGCAGCCCCTCGCTACCCCTGAATTGGATCCCCAGACCGCATCGGATCCCCCAGCAGAGATTTCTAGGCCGACGCAGCCATTTTCCTTAGGCCCTACCAATGACATTGCAGTAACGGAAGCCAGTGCTGCAGAAACACCTTCGGTTTCTGAAGGTGTATTCAGACCGACTACCCTCACCATAAAATCTTATGTTGAGCTTAAGACTCCTCTAAAACCAAAAAAGCCTACACTTCAGTCTCCAGGTCAAGGCCCTATGCCTAAGAAACAGATGCTTAAAATGGCTGAAGATTTCATTTCTTTGATCAGGGGTTCCCAACACCCCCCCGACAAAAGGCCTAGACAAGAGGAGGATTATGCCTCCTCTGATCAGGTGTCTGCTTCCTCAGGCTCCTCTGAGGAACAGGATTACTCCTTTCCCCCTTATGAAGATTCTGATGCTGAAGACTCCATTCCCTCAGCTTCTCCCCCTGAAGACTATTCCTTTGGGGAAACCTTACACACCATGAGGGAACATTTCCACTGGGAAGGTCAGGACTACTCTGACTCAAAGAAAAGGCTCCGAGAGTTTCTTTTACTCCCCCAGCACAGACCACTTGCTATCCCCCCAGTTTTGGACATAGTGGATGATGTCTTCTTAGAATCTAGTCTAAATCCAGTTTCTCTGCCTCCTGCTCCAGCCAACCCAGATAGATACTATAGTGTCTGACTCTTCTGTGGCTAAAAATCCTGTACCCTCAGAAAGGGACTCCTGAGCACTAGATAGGTGGGGGAAGAAGGTTTACACCTCAACTACTCTAGCTATGAGAGCACTAAATTGTCAATTTCACATGCTTAAATACCAGCAATTCCTAATATCTCCAATAAAACAAAAGATGGGCACGCACCCTCAACAGTCTGAATTCAGGGAAATGCAAGATCTGCTGCATGCAGCTGAACAGGTGGGCAAAATACTTTACAATGTGGTTTTGATGCCATGGAAGCTTCCTCTAGAGCAGCTGTTACTGGGTCTGTTATACGTAGGCATGCTTGGTTAAAGGAACAATCTCTGCCTGATCATGTTAAAGTAAAGTTACTGGATGCACCCTTACAGCAGGAAGTTTTATTTGGGGTTAAAGCAGAGGAGGTTTTAAAGAAAATGAAGGATAAGGCAAAATCTATGCCTTACAGGTACAGCCCCCACGCTTCAGCAGAAATTGGCCAACAAAAATTGGTCCTTTCCAGCTTCTGACAAGACCACAGAGTGGTAAATACAGGCGC
Organism: Protopterus annectens; assembly: GCF_019279795.1. Classification (NCBI taxonomy): domain Eukaryota; kingdom Metazoa; phylum Chordata; order Ceratodontiformes; family Protopteridae; genus Protopterus; species Protopterus annectens. The sequence goes on along the minus strand of NC_056735.1, from coordinate 1,620,139,569 downwards.
CCAAGGGGCAGAGGACAGGCACAAATCCCTTACAAACCTCGCCAATGGGGCACTACAACACAGAAGGGAAGAGAAGACAGGTCCCAAACCACTAGAAGGCAAACACAATGACTCGTACCTCAAACTGCCAAGCAAAACCCTCTTGGCAGCTCCCTTGGGAGGAAAATTAGCACTTTTTGCAGACAACTGGAGCATAGTCACAAAAGACAAATGGGTCCTAGACATTATCTCACACTGATACAGGTTCCATTACCACACCTTGCCAAGGATAAAAGGAATGCCAAACCTGCCACAAAATCAGTGGGCAGAGGCACAAAAATAAATTACAGCTCTCATGGACATGAGAGCTATTCAACTGGTACCTACACAGGAGCAAGGCCAAGGATTTTACTCAAGGCTCTTTCTAGTCCCCAGAAAGGACAATGCTTGGAGACCCATTCTGGACCTTTCAATCTTAAACACCTTCTTGCAAGTACCCAAATTCAAGATGCTAACACTACAGCAGCTTCTTCCCATGTTGGGAAAGAAAGCTTGGCTAGTAACGTTGGACCTCAAGGAGGCATACCTGCATATCCCTGTCAGACAAAATTGCAGAAGATACCTCCGTTTCATTGCAGGTTCAACCCAATTCTCTGCACTGCCCTTTGGCTTATCTACTGCACCCAGGGTCTTCACAAAATGCCTGGTACCAGTAATTGCATACTGCAGACCGAGAGGAATTCAAATATACCCATACCTGGACGACTGTCTCATCCAAGCAGAAAGCAAGGACAAAGACATCTTCTAAGTTGCCTAGGGTACACAGTAAACGAAAAGAAATCAAAACTAGTGCCCTCACAAATTGACATTCCTGGGTGCCAGCTTGAATACAACGGCCCAGATGGCTTATCTGACGCCAGACAAACAACTACAATTAACTCAATACTTCAGAACAATGGCAACAAAGACCCAACTCCCTACAAGAAAAATTCTGTAGGCCTTGGGCTTCATGACATCTTGCATACTACTAATATCATTTGCAAAACTGCATATGAGAAAATTACAATGGTACCTGAAAAGCGTATGGACTCAACACAGCCACAGCTTGGAAACCATGATAAATCTCATTCCCTGCCTTCAACAGGAGTTTCTATGGTGGTCACAGGCTTGTCACTAAACAAGGGTCAGCCTTTCACCCTACCCCCAGCCAGGCAAACTATGACAACAGATGCATCGGACTATGCCTGGGGGGGCACACATGGCAGGACGGTGCGTTCAAGGCTTATGGACTACAGATCAAAGGAATCTGCACATCAATCAAAAAGAAATGCTAGCTGTACAAAATGCTCTGACAGCCTTCAAGGACCTCTTGCATCCAGGACAGCTTATCAAACAAGGGGGTACACACTCCTACCCTCTATGCAGGCAAGCAATGACCTTGTGGAACACAGCACTGGCTTACCAAGTTCAATTACAAGCTCAATTCCTGCCAGGAAAAAAACACATTGGCAGACGACCTAAGCAGAAACATCATGGATCCCCACGAGTGGAAACTGGATCCACAAGTATTTGCAATGATGACTCAAAAATAGGGGCTCCCAGACATAGTTTTGAGGGCTGGCAAACAGGTCTATCAGCTAACAAAGTTTTGCACAAGGACTTTTCACCATCAAGCTTGGAAAGTGGACGCACTCTCATTCAGTTGGAAGATGCTAACAGTATATGCCTTTCCTCCACTACCCCTTCTCACAAAGGTGCTACTGAAAGTCAGGATGGAGAGACCCCGAATGGTACTCCTTGCTCCAGACTGGCCACACCAGCACTGGGTACCCACTAAGGAATCTGGCCCAGGGCCCACCATGGATTCTACCACAAATTACCCACCTGCTCACACAGCAAAACAGTCAGATTCTACGCAGCCAGCTCAAAACCTTAAACTTGGCTGCATGGCAAATCACCTAAGCAATCAGCCAGCTCCTCTCTCACAAGCTGTTATGGAAGTTATTCTGGAGGCCAGAAGACCCAGCAGCAGGAAAGCCTACTCAGACAAATGGAAAAGGTTTTGCGCCTGGAACCAAGCTAAAGGCCAAAATACCCTTCAACCTGACATACCTCAGGTTCTGCAATATCTAACTGAGATGTTATACAAAGGGCTTTCTTTTTCATCTATTAAAATCTATGCCTCAGCCATTTCTGCTCACTACAACACGGATCCTCCCTTATTTTCACATCCACTTTTAAGGCAGTTTCTCAGAGGGGCCAAGAACATTAGGCCTCCCAGGAGAGCACCAACACCTACTTGGGACCTCAACTTTGTTCTGGAAAAACTCACGCTACCTCCTTTTGAGCCAGCTTTCTCAGCTGACTTAGTGTATATCATGGAAGACTGCCCTGCTGCTAGCAATCACTTCAGCTAGAAGAGTTTCAGAACTTCAGGCACTGATGGCAGTAGGGCCTTTCCTCATTTTTCATCAAGACAGTTTCTCTACGAACTAACCCCTCCTTTATGCCTAAGGTGGTATCCAGTGCGTCTCTAAATCAAACCATCCATTTACCCACCTTCTTTCCAAATCCACAGAACAAAGGTGAAAGACTCCTGCATTCCTTGGACATTCAGAGGCAGCTACGTTACTACTTGGATAAAACTAAGGTTTTCAGAAAATCTGACTAGCTTTTTGTATCCCATGCTACAGCATCACAAGGAAAGGCTATCTCAAAACAAACCATTTCCAAATGGATAGGACATTGCATACGTTTTTGCTACACCCACCATGGAAAACCAGTTTCTGCTACCATAAGGCCCCACTCTACCAGGCAGCAGCTACATCTACAGCCTTCCTCAGGGGGGTGCCAACCAAGAATATTCTGGAAGCTGCAACTTGGAGTTCAGTACACACCTTTACTAAACATTACCACTTACCACTTCTCTCTAAGACTAGAGCTGGCTTCGCCACTGCAGTTTTGCAGGGTCTTCTAGCCTCCTCTAACCCTGTTTGACTCCACCGCCCATCCTTAGCTTTGGGATTCTACCCAAGTGTGATGACTGCAGCAGGGTAACACGATGAACATAGTACAGTTTTGTACCTACCATAAATGTAGATGTTCGAGTGTATACCCTGCTGCAGTCCAGATTGCCCTCCCTCCATCCCCTCTAAACTAGCTGAACTCATCTCTACCACTCTATTCTATACTACCTCTGTGGTGTATTTGCTTGTGCCTAAGGGTTTAAATAAATAAATAAAATATACATATATATATATATATATATATATATATATATATACATGAACATCTACATTTTTGGTAGGTACAAAACTGTACTTTTCATGTCATCCAGAAGGGGTAAATGCCAGTGTGGGAGACAGAGTCCCCATAAAGACCACCATGAACAGTGTCGATTTTGCCTTGGCATTTCGCATGACCATACGTCCTGCTTCATCTGAGGCCTTTGTACCCAAGACCCTTTGTAGTAGACTTTCTTTGGAGCTGTATCCAGCATCTTCAGGTTCTTGCAAGGGTATGATGGAGGGAACTTTCTGCTCAGAGGAGCAGCCATCTGTGAGGAAGGTCAACAAATCTGGGCAGGAATCTTCTGCTATTAAATCTCCAGACATCTCTCCCGAGATGAGTGAATGCCCAGAGGTTCACCCATCTTTATCGTTGGACACCTCTGCTCCAACTGGGTTGGGGGCTGGTGAGGATCCAACTTGAAGCACATCCGAGGGAGGCATTGCAGACATACGATTTGGACATTCGGGGGGAACCGCAGCTGATTATCTTCAAAGGGCGTGGGGGGGGGGCTTCCTCAAATCTTGGTCAGTGAAGAAGTCCCTACTACCATTATTGACTGTCATCTTGGGTTGGAGCCTTCTACATTCTAAAAGGCAGATGTCCCATTAAATTAAAAATAAAAGACAAAACCTATGTCTCTTGCTCCTGAAGATCCACAGAGTGAAAGGCAGTCCTTCACTCAGGGCTTGTTCAGTGCTTTCATGGCTTTAAAACCTCTTCAGGAAGTCTCTGTTCCAACCCCGTCCTTTTAAAAGACCCAGAGAACAGGATTCCTCTGAGGAGGAGGTGGATTCGGATGAGAAATCCTTTGCTTACTCCTCTGATTCCCTCTGCTTTGGATTATGGATTGTAACAAGAGGAATCTACTAGTCCCGATACTCTCTTTGAAGAGATTTCTTTTGGGGGACACTGTCTCTAGGATGATGAGTTCTTTAAATGGGAATGTGCTCAGGTTTCTGAGATGCAAAAAAGATACAAGTTGCTGCAGATGGATTCTGCAAGACCTTCTGCTGATGCACTTCGTGTTTCACTGTTGCAGTCATCACACTTGGGTTATCTGCCTGCAGGTAGCCCTCAGTTGGCCCAAATACCAGAGACTTAGTATTTCTGCGTCTGTTGGTGTCGCTCCAAGACTGATGTCAGATCGTCAGGGCTATAAAAACAGGCAGCCGATGCCGTTACACCAGTCTTTCTTGCCGAGGAGCCTGAAGCAGAAGCAGTTCGCACGAGTGTCAATTGGCAGCTGCCTGAGTTTTCGTTTCCGAATTGAATCATCCTGAAGTCTTCTAAAGCTAAGTACCCCGTTGGGGATCCTTTTTTTCTTGCTGTAACTGATGTCAGAAAAAGTTAACAATTGTCTCGCCTGTGGAAAGCAAATACCACACCGAGATTTCCATTCTTACTGTGTCAGCTGTTTAGGTCCAGACCACGACGTACCTCGCTGTCGGCTTTGTGCTTTCTTCAACACCCGAACTATTCGTTGTCGGGCCCTTATTGTCGCTAAATACTTTCACTCTGTCTCCGTATTCCAAAATGGCTTCGGTAAGCCATCCGACTACCGATCTTCCAAAAAAAATAAGGATAAAGACAGAGACCGCACAGGTCCAAAACTGCTGAAGACGCTTCCGTTAAGCTGGTTGCCAGTTCTCAGTGAGGCGCTTTTGCAGCCCCTGATGCCCGCCTCAATAGATTTGCAGGCTGCTTCCGAGACCCGTTCGGAATCTGGTATGTTGCGAGACTCCTCTTTGACTACAGAACCCGCAGATGTCTCTACCTTGGATGGGTCCAGAGCCGCTGTGCAGGCACCAACTTCCGAGGAAGTTCTTTGCATTACCGATATTTGGCCTAAACCGGCGACTTTCGCGGCTTCAGTTCTTTCTAAAATTACTGAGTTTCTAAGGCAAAGAGTATGAGCTACGTCTAAAAAATTTGTGACCCAATCTGAAGCACCTGCTTCCTTGTCACAACATCAAATGCTTAAAATGGCAGAAGACCTGATTATGTTGATTAGGGGAAGCCAGCCTTCCCAGCTAAGAGAAAGAGACCTGTCCCCAGCAGCTTTAACAGACCAAGAGTCTGACTCTGAGGTTTCTGAATATGAAGACATGCCTTTATCTGCTTATGAGGATTCAGATGCAGAGTATTCCATTCCCTCTGCTTCCCCTCCAGAAGATTTTTCTTTTGGTGAAACTCTACATACTTTGAGAGCATTTCCACTGGGAATGCCAGCATTATCCTCAGTCCAAAAAGAGACTCTAAGAATTATTTTAGTTTTGCCACAGCAATCCCTCCAGTTCTGGGTGTTCTGGATGATGTCTTTATGAATCTAGTCTAACTCCTGATACATTACCCCCTGATCCAAGGAAACCAGACAGGTACTACAGAGTCCCTAACTCTCTAAAATTTCTTTTCAAAAATCCTAATGCTGACCCAGAGGCAATTTCCCAGGGGCCTAAAGGTATAAAAGCAACTACAGCTAAGAATCACACCCCTTCGGACAGGGGTTCCCGGGCTTTAGGCAGATGTGGTAAAAATGTATGCACCTCTGCAACTCTCGCCATTAGGGCATTGAATTGCCAGTTTCACATGCTGAAATACCAGTAACATATTATGAAAATTATTAAGCAAAAATTGTCTACCTTTACAGACTGTGCAGAAAATAAGGAATTACAGGAGCTTATGAATTCTGCAAGCCAAGTCAGCAAGCATACCTTGCAATGTGGCTTTGACGCCCTAGAAGCATCTTTCAGGGCAGCAGTCACTGGTTCTGTACTGAGAAGGCATGCTTAGCTTAAGGAGCAGACCTTGCCAGACCATGTCAAATCAAAATTACTAGACACTCCTTGAACAAGGACAATCTGTTTGGCACCAAAGCAGAAGAGGTTCTAAAACAGATGGAAGAAAAGGCTAAGTTTATACAGACAGTTAAAGATTTTTTGCAAGTGCAACCTCCAAGATTCAATAGGCATTGTCCCTCGAAACATTGGTCCTTTCCAGCCCCCTCAAGGCCATCTCAAACTAGACCCAGGGGAAACAGACTCCCAGATTAACAGTCTCAGGGTATGCAGAGATCTAAGCAATGGAGTGCCTCCACTTCTAAAACAGGGAGTGCTAAGCCACCCCCTTATAGAAAGAATTCACAATGACTTCTCAACTCCACTCATCACCTCTGCCCAACTGTTCGTGCCGCTAGGAGGAAAACTTGCCCATCATGCAAAAAACTGGACCTCCATCACCAAAGACAGATGTGTCCTCAGCATTGTATCCCAGGGGTACAAGTTTTACTTCCACTCACTGCCAACCCCAAAAGAGTTCCCAGACCTTCCTCCAAACCAGTGGGCAGAGGCACAAAATCAAGTTGAATCCCTGCTCTCCGTAAGGGTAATTCAGCCTGTTCATGCAGAACAGATAGGCCAAGAGTTCTAGTCCAGACTTCCAGGTACCCAGAAAAGAGGGCACTTGGCGCCCAATCTTAGATCTTTCCATTCTAAACACCTTCCTGGTGGTACCAAAATTCAAAATGCTCACCCTTCAGCAGCTTCTTCCTATGCTGTCCAAAGATGCCTGGTTAGCCACCCTAGACCTAAAAGAAGCCAGTCTGCACATCCCTATCAGGGACCCGTGCAGGAAATACCTATGTTTCAGGCCAGGATCTAAGCATTATCAGTTCTCTGCACTTCCTTTTGGCTTATCCACTGCTCCCAGAGTATTCACAAAATGCCTGGCTCCAGCCATTACCTATTGCAGACGGGAGAAAAATTGAGATGTGTTCGTACTTGGACGATTGCCTAATTCAGGCAGTCAGGAAAAACTGTTGCAGCACCTAACATTTGTAAAGAACCTTCTAACCTCCCTGGGGTACACTATCAATGAAAAGAAATCAAAACTAATCCCCAGTCAAAAGATTGTATTCCTGGGAGCAAGCTTGGACACAGCATCCCAGATGGCATTCCTTACTCCAGAAAAACAAGCCTGTTTGACAGGCTACCTCACTCAAATGGCCATCAGAGCCCAGCTATCCGCAAGGAAAATTCTGCAGGCTCTAGGGTTCATGGCCCCTTACATTCTACTAATTCCATATGACAGACTACATATAAGGAAACTTCAATGGTACTTCAAAAGTCTTTTTGGTGTCAACATTCTCAGGACCTGGAAACCATCATACCTATCGTACCTTGTCTAAGGACAGAGTTTCTTTGGTGGGCAGCAGCATGCAACCACAATAAGGGACTTCCCTTTACTCAACCCCACACCCTCCAGACCCTAACCACAGACGCATCAGACTATGCCTGGGGGTTACACCTGGACGACCAGTGCATTCAGGGTCACTGAAACGCAAGTCAAATTCATCTGCACATCAACCAAAATGAGATGCTAGCTGTTCAGCAATCTCTGGCAGCTTTCAGATCCCTACTCTCACCAGGACCCCTGCTAATAAAAACAGACTGCACCACAGTTATGTGGTGCATCAACACGCAGGAGGAACCCACTCTTACCCACTCTGCAGGCTAGCCATGGCCCTGTGGAACACTGCCTTGGACATGCATATTCATCTGCAAGCTCAATTTCTGCCAGGCAAAAAAAAAATCTCTGGCAGACTATTTAAGCAGAAATCTCGTAGACCCACACGAGTGGCCTTTAGAACCCAGCACCTTCAGCCTTCTAATCCAGAAATGGGGTGGACCTGTTTGCTTCCCCCCTGCAATCACCAGCTCAGCAAATTATGCACCAGGACACCTCACACCAGGGCCTGGAAAGTGGATGCCCTATCCTTCCAGTGGGAAAACCTCTCAATCTATGCATTCCCCCCCTGCCTCTTATATTACTCAAGATCAGACAGGACAGACCAAGGGCAATCCTGACTGCCCCGGACTGGTCACGCCAACACTGGTACCCACTACTGCGCAGCCTGTCACTGGTGCCACCCTGGCACCTACACCAGATCCCAACCCTCCTCACTCAGCAGGGGGGACAGATCTTGCATCCGCAACTGCAAACCCTGAATCTTGCAGCCTGGCTTATTCCTTGAATTCTCCCCCAGTGACCAGCCTAAGCAAGCAGGTGCTGAACATCCTTCTTGAAGCCAGAAGACTCAGTACAAGGAAATCTTATGCTGATATTGTTCCTTGATTCAATCTAAAGGAGAGGACACATCACTCCCCTCCTTACCTCTAATCCTTTATTACCTAGCAGATCTACTCAACAGAGGCCTTTCCTCCACCTCCTCCATTAAGATCCATGCCTCTGCCATCTTGGCTCATTACAACACTGGGCCACCTCCTTTCTCTCACCCTCTCATCAGACAGTTCCTGAGTGGAACAAACAACTTAAGGCCACCAAGGAGAGCACCCACCCCTGCTTGGGACCTTAACTTTGTACTGGAAAAGCTCACGCTACCCCCCTTTGAGCCTGCAGCTATAGCAGAGTTAAATTTCCTCTCTTGGAAAGCAGCCTTTCTTTAGCAATCACTTCAGCTAGAAGAGTGTCTGAGCTACGAGCACTTATGGTTGTGGAACCCTTCATTATTTTTCATGCTGACAGGTTTTCCCTTGGGACCAACCCATCCTTTATGACTAAAGTAGTGTCCAGTGTGGCTCTCAATCAATCTATCCATTTGCCAACCTTCTTCCCTAATCCTCAAAATAAAGGGGAAAGGATCCTGCACTCCTTGGACGTGCACAGACCACTCAGATTCTACCTTTATAGGACTAAGACCTTCAGGAAGTCAGACCAATTACTAGTCAGCTTTGCCCCAGGAGTAGGAGGGTAAGGCCATTTCAAAACAGTTTCCAAATGGATAACTCACAGTATCCATTTCTGCTACAAACACCATGGGAAACCAACCCCTCAGGGGGTCAGATCACATTCAACTAGGGCAACTTCTACTTCTACAGCATTCCTCAGGGAAGACCCTACCAGGGACATCCTGGAAGCTGCTACCTGGAATTCTGTACACACCTTCACCAAGCATTACCACCTGCCTGTCTTTTCCAAATCCAGGGCGTATTTTCCTGCAGCAGTCCTGCAGGGCATACTAGCCAGCCCCGACTCTTCTTGACTGCCTCCACCCTTTCTTCAGCTTTGGGAATCAACCCAATTGTGATGACTGCAACAGTGAAACATGAAGAACATAGTATAGCTGTGTACACTTACCATAAATGTAGATGTTCGAGTGTATTCACTGTTGCAGTCCTGGTTTCCCACCCTCCAGCCCCCCCCCCTCTTCTCTCACCTCTCTGTGTTTATTACTCCCCTTACAGAGTTATTGGTATTTAGTTTTTACAGGTGGTATTTTTCCTACCATAACTTAGCTCCCTATTTGGGGGGCTGCTGACATTTGGGGCAAGAAAAACTGATGTAATGGCGTCGGCTGCTTGTTTTTATACCCTTGACTACCTGAAGTCCGATCTGGAGCGACAGTAACTGACACAGAAATACTAAGTCTCTGGTATTGGGGCTGACTGAGGGCTACCTGCAGGCAGATAAACACGTGTGTGATGACTGCAAAGTGAATACACTCTGACATCTACATTTATGGTAAGTGTACACAACTGTACTTTCCTCCTGTTCTAGCTGCCTTGTTTGATGCATTCTCTAATGCTTGTAAGGCTCCAGAGTCTCAGCCTTCTGCCCCCAGAAAGCATGACAGATTTTATAGGGCGCCTGAGGACTGCAAGTATTTGTACAGTTGTCCTTGTCCTTCTGCTAACCCTTCAGTGGCGTCTGTAGCTTCTAAAAAGCCATCTCAGTTTCTTCCTTCTCCTGAGTTGCTGTCTTCTGATAAAGTTAGCAGAACCATGGAAAGTTTAGGCAAGAAGGTTTATACCTCTGCTACCTTGGCTTTTAGGGCTGTTAATTATCTGACCCCCATATAACCAGGTATTTCTTGGCTGTCCTGTCCTAGTCCTCAGTTTATTTCTGATCTTCTGGACTCTTGAGGGTAAAACGTCTGCCCTTTCTGTGTTACGGACTTCCTCCCAGAGCGTTTGTCATTCCATCAAGTGTAGTTGTGATGCAACAGATTTTTTCCTCTAGGACTGCTACTTTTGGGTTAGTGATGAGAAGGTATTTTTGGCTTCGGCTTCCACCTTTGCCTGATGATAAGGCTAAGTTGATGGGTGTCCTTCTAGATAGTAAACACTTGTTTGGAGAAGCTGCTGATGCCTTAAGTCCCTTTAGGATGAGGGCAGGGTTTTACAGGAACTTAACATGTTTGTTTTTCCTATGCCTAAATTTCAGAGAAATTACCCCAGTAAGTCCGCTTTTGTTCGTAGGCAATCTTGCCTTCCTAAGGGGAAGAAAGGTGGCAGGCGGACTCCTCCTGCAAAGGATACTTAATCTTTTGTGTCTCAGAAGTCTCCTTTCCTGATAAACCAGGTCTTGCCTATCTATCCTGTTCTTCTCAGCCACCTTCCTCTTTGTCTTCACCTTTCTCCTTCCACAATCTGTTTGGGGTACAGATTACCTAGGATTCTTGGGTTCTGTACATTATCTGCAAGGGGTATTTCATGGTTGGGAAATCCCTTCACCGTTTTATAGGTATTCCTATAACCTCTTCAGAAACAACTCTCTTTTCCAGAGGTGCTTTGGGACCTTTTGACTCTGGATACTATTCAAGAGGTGCCTGTGTCCCAAAGGGTGGGGCGGGTTATTCCAGGATGTTTCTAGCACCCAGGAAAGAGGATAACTGGAGACCAATTCTAGACCTCTCTCATCTAAACACTTTTCTGAAGGTGCCCTCCTTTCAAAAGTTGTTCTTTCACACTTTGTTCCCTGTTTTGCTTCCTCGGGCTTGTATATCTTATTTCCATATCCCAATTCATCTCCTTTTCAAGAAGTATTTACATTTCACTATTGCTTCCTGGCATTTTCAGTTCTCTGCTTTGCCCTTTCGCCTTTCTACTGCCCCAGGTATTCACCAAATGCCTTGCTTTTTGCAGGCTTCAGGGGATCCAAGTATTTCTTTACTTGGACAACCTGCTGTTTCATGCATCCTCTCCAGAGATCTTGTTGAAAAACCTTCACTTTGCCATTTCCCTTCTGCAAAGCCCAGGGTTCACAGAAAATACTTTTTTTTTAAGTTTATTGACTCCTTCTCAAGACCATCTTTTTCTGGTGCACAAGATACAGACTGTGCTTATACTGGAATCCTTGCCCCCCCCCCCCCCAAAGCCTTAACAGTCATTTCTTTATTTCAAATTATTCTTCCTCTGGCCTGTATAACAGCCAGGGAATTTCTGAGAGCTCTTGGGTTCAAGGCATCCACCATCCCTGTGCTTCTTCTGGCCAAACTCCACATGAGAAAGTTTCAGTGGTTTCGGAAGTCAGTTTGGCTTCAACATGCACATCCATAGAATTTGTCGTTCCTCTTCTACATTGTCTCAAGAAGGAATTTCACCGGTGTATCCAGTAGTTGTTTGTAAATCCAAGGCTCCCTTTCACCCCCTCTTCTGTCTTAGGAGCTGTTCGCATACGCTTCAGATGTGGGATTGGGAGCAGCTTTTGGCTCCCTAAAGGTGCAGGGGTGTGTGGTCGCTTCTTCAACAGAAAGAGCACATCAGTGCCAAAGAGATGAGAGCTCCTCTGCTGGTGCTTCAGGCTTCTCATCCTCTTTTCTCCCCAGTTCCTCTCAAGGTATTTACAGAAAATACCACAGTGATGTGGTACTGCGGTGGTGGTGCTGCAGTAGCGTTGTCGCCTCACAGATGTTGCACGTTCGATTCTCAGAGTGTCTTGTATGTGTCGACATGCGTGAATGGGCGTACCTTCGTTGAAGGTTGTGCGTTAGGCCCGGCAAGCCAGCACGTAAAAATCTACTGCCAATCATTAGCGGACCAGAGTTCCACTGTGGTGACCCCTAACCGGGAAATGCCGAAAGAAGCACCACAGTGATGTGGCATGTAAACAAATTGGGGGGGACGACAACAAGATCTTGTCTTTATCTTTGCCTGTTGGCGCTCCCTAGTGTGTGATCTTGTCATCCAGTATCAAGTGACTCTTCAGGCAGTTTACATTCCCTCAGGTCAAAACATTGTGGCAGACACTCTGAGCAGGTCTTTAACTCAGTCCCAAGAATGGATGTTTGACTGGGATGTATTCCTGGATATTGTCCACCAGTGAGGTACTTCTCAAATAGTTCTTTTTGCCTCCCTTCTAAACCGACAACTTCCTCTATTTGTGCCAGTGTCCCAGGTCCTCTGGTTTGGAAGGCGGGTCCCAGGTCCTCTGGTTTGGAAGGTGGGTCCCAGGTCCTCTGGTTTGGAAGGCGGGTCCCAGGTCCTCTGGTTTGGAAGGCGGGTCCCATAGATCTGTGTGTGTGTGTGTGTGTGTGTGTGTGTGTGTGTGTGTGTGTGTGTGTGTGTGTGTGTGTGTGTGTGTGTGTGATGCATCTTTAAGAAGCTTTCCAATGAGCTAGCACATGCGTATAAGTATTGAGCATGTGCAAGCAAGAGTGCCATTTTGAGTGAGCATGCAAGCATGTAGTCATTTTGTTTTGTTTAATGTTCCTGCCATCCATCCTGATGTATTTATATTCAGTAAACTACTTAAAAATAAATACCCAAGCCTCAACTTGTTCTTAATGCACATAAGAAGAGTGACATGGTGTCAGAATGGGATCCAGAGTTACAGCCATGAGGCAACTGGTTAAAGTTTGAGGAATATAAAGGAGTGGATTGTCCCTACTGCTCAGATGTCTTGCAAAACAGGTCAGAAACAAATTCCAGGTACTAAAACTTGCTTAAATCATTTCTTTTTTTTCCAAATATTAAACAAAGCACTCAAAATGCTCAAAATGAATTTCTTATTAAATGTCTGAAACTGACATATCAATAAAAATATTTAAAATAATTATGAACATGTTTGAAACAATATCTGAATCGCATAAAATGTACAAAAAAGAGAAAACACTATTGTTTCACTCTGCTACATTTTTGCATTAACTGAAGCTATTCAAAATATCCGAAGTGTGCAAAGTGTTTGCAAGTACGTGCAGTATTACAGTGCAGTTATTTCGCAAAGTAAAGTTATTGCAAAGAATATTTTGCAAAGTATAGTCATTTCAAAGCGTATTCAGCAAAGTACAGTTATTTCAAGGCATATTTCGCTGAGTACATTTGTTTGAAGATTTTATTGTATATTTGAATATTATTACAAGTACCTGGTGTGTGTAAATGTTGTACATAATTAATTGTATTTTACTGTAGTCTGTGAGCATGGCAGAAGGTTTTCGCAGATATGCACCGCTTGTGTTTGATAACAGTATTGCAGAAAATTGGAGTGTGTTTGAGCAGGAATACGATATTTTCATACAGACTGCTTTTTCTGAGAAAGATGCACGTACAAAGGCATTTATTCTGTGTAATTTATCTGGTTCAGAGACGATTGAAAGAGAGCGTTCATTTGTGTATGCACCTGCTGTGTTTACAGAATAGGGGGAAGACCGCCATATAGTGGTTGAAACAAGGGAAGACCCGCAGTGCTTAAAACGTAAATTTAGAGAAATGCTTAACCCTCAAACGAATATTACAATGGAAAGGCACTTATTTTGCACAAGGGATCAAAAGCCTGGTGAAAACTTTTGCAGCTTATATAAATGACTTGAGAAATGAGGCTAAAACATGCAGATTTTGTGATTTGAGAGATGAGTTAATAAAAGGCAAGCTTGTGTGTGGTATTAATAATGACACAGTGAGAAATATTTTGCTTCGATACTGATTTAACGTTAAATAAGGCCTTTGAGATTTGTCAGATATACAAGCTTACAGAAAAGCACACAAGTATGCTTACAAATAAGAATATTTGTGGAAGGCACAGTGACAAAGCTCGTGTTGATAGTCTGCAGCATGTGGTTAAAAGAAACAGGCCCCAGCACATGGCAGCTACTGCATGTCCTGTAACAGCCTCTGTCTTTCAGCGTGAGATGACTGGTGTCTGAACTTCCGGCCCTTATTGGCTTATCCTCCTCCTTTTTTTTTTGTGTTTCATAAGGACAGGGTGTCCTTGCATATTAATCCTTCTTTTATGCCCAGGGTGGTGAATGAGTTGTCCCTTAGTCTGTTCATTTGCCCACTGTTTTTCTGTTCTCTGCAGTTTGCCAGTGAGAAGGTGTTGTACATGTTGGATGTGGATATACAACTCCAATTTTATTGGGATAAGACAAAGACTATTAGGGAATCTGATCAGCTCTTTTTCCTTTCATCCTAGGTCCTTAGGATTAGTTGGATCTAAGCAAACTATTTCTTCTTGGATCTCAACAGCTATTTCTTTTTTTTTCTTTTCACATCACAAGTTCCTGGCCAGATGAATTTGCTCAGTTTAGTACACAGACTGACTTATTAACTTTTATTGCAGAAGTTTGTTTTTTTATTTTAACAGCAAAACTTCAAACTGTTATACTATTAAGAGCAAGTAACACTTCTCTGGTGCCTCTGCTTTCAGAAAAGCCTTTTCAGAGTACATCTTCCTGCTGGTAAGCATACACTTAAATGCATGCAATTGATCAATTAAGTAATCATCCAATTAAAAATTCACTTAAAAAAAGCCAACTAAAAAGGTTAACTTTTAATATTCTTTTTAACCTTCTTACATTAAATGTTTCCAAGAGAATTCCCTAGTCAAACCTCTTGGAAACATTGTATCATATTTTAAAATAAATATTGGTTCCTTCTTAAATATTCCTTATTTTTTTCATCAGTACTAAACCTATTATGTACTTGTTCCAAAACAGTTGCCTGTAACCCCTGTGGGTCTCCATTATGGTGTTCCTTAAAGTGCATAGCTACAGGACTCCGAAATCTTTGCTTCTTGATGTTCCTTATTTGCTCTCTTAATCTTCCAGCAAAACATCTCTTGCTGTCTCCAATATAAAATAATCCACAAGGACATTTTAAACTATAAATAATCTTTTTCACTATTGCAAGTGAAGCTGCCTCTTCTATCAATTTTTTTCCATTAATGCCTTGAAAACCATCAGCTGTGTATTTGCATACTGTGCAATTGTCACATAGAAAAGTTCCGTATCTCACTGCATTACATTGTTTTTCTATATTTTTCGGTCTCTCGAATTTTCCATGTGCTAACATGTCTTTAAGACTCCTGCCTCTTTTTTATGAAAAACAAAGTTTAACATTTTTAGGCAGGATTTTCCTTTCTGTATATAGGACCGGTAATACTGATTTTCTCTAAAATGTTAGAAAAAGTAGTGTACTTGGACACAAAATATAACTCACTTTCTTTTTCCTCTATTATTTTTCTGCATTATGTTCTGTGCTTTATTCACCTTTTTGTTCATTACTTTATTATACTCCAACCATACTTTCTCTGGCTCATAGCCCCTTTCTATAAACATGTTAGATGTATTTTGAGCTTCCTTCTCACATTCCTAACTGTTACTGCACAAACATTTAACCTTGACCATTTCCCCATAAGAAATGGAAGAAAGAGTGTGTGTGTGTGTGTGTGTGTGTGTGTGTGTGTGTGTGTGTGTGTGTGTGTGTGTGTGGGGGGGTGACAGCTAGTTTCATGCAACATTAAAGCTCAGTTGTCCCATTTTTCTAAATATTTTGGTTTTAAGTTTACCATCTTCTTGCCCTTCTGTTGTAGTATCAGATATTTTACTGTCTTTCCTTTTTGTAACCCATCATATTTGATCGCAAACCTGTTCACTTGCAGTTCTTGAACAAACCTTTCCAGCTCTCCATAGCCCCCTTTGCAAACAAAAATCAAATCACCAATGTATCTGTAAAAATGAACAACATGTTTTCTAAAAAAGTCATTCCTGTACACACACAGATTTTCATAGAGACCCATAAATTAGCATATGTGGGTGCAAAAGCTGCCCCCATAGCTGTCCCACTCTTCTGATGATACAGAGAGCCATCAAATTCCAATATATTATTTTTCAACCGGAACAATGTCAGTTTTGTAATATACTGTTTACTGGGGCTTTTCCCCATAAAAAAAAAAAATCTATAGCTTCTATGCCATCGCTATGTTTTATAGTAGTGTATAGGCTGACTACATCTATCACTATAAAAAAATGTTATTCTGCCATACTGTTTTCTTTAGTTTGTCCAGAAAATCAGAATAGTCTTTGATATATGAAGAAGCCTTCGCATCCAGGTAATTGTATCACTTTTTTTTTTTAACAAAAATCAATGCAAAAAAAAATCCCAAATAATGGGCTACGTAATAGCAGGCAGATACAATGGGACAACCTGGAGGGTTAACCTTGCTTTTATGTATTTTAGGCACACAAAAAAACTTTGCCAACTCACTGCTTTTATTTAAAAACTTGTATTTTTGGCATCTTCATGACTAAAATAATTTAGTCTAACCCTTTTATGTATTAATTCTTCATAGATGTCCTTCATGGATGCATCTGCAGTCATAACAAGTGGGTTGTCCTGTCGTCAGGCAGCCCTGCAGTCGGCCGGATTCCAAAGTCCGGGTCCGGCTTCGGCTGATGTCGCACTCCACCCGACGTCATCTCTGGTCGTCTTCGGGTATAAAAGCATCAGCCGACGCCATTTTCCTCAGTCTTTCTTGCCGCGTGGCGCCCGAAGCAGAAGCTGTTCGCAAGTGCCGGTCGGTCGGATCCAGAGATTACTTCTACCGAATACTACTCAAGACTTCTAAAGCTAAGTACCCCGTTGGGGACTCCTTCTTGCCTCAGCCGATGTCAGAAAAAGTTAACAATTGTTTAACCTGTGGGAAACAAATACCTCATAAAGATTTCCACTCATACTGTCTGCCTTGTTTAGGCCCAGCCCACGACGTAGCAGCCTGTTCAGCCTGTGCTTCTTTTAACCGACGAACGCTTAGGCGTCGGTCGGAGTTTGCAGAACAGTTTTTCGGTACTGATTTTGCGTACATTATGCCGTCGGATCCTCCGACTACCCCCAAAAAACGCAAAGATAAAGACCGACATTCGCGGTCCGCGGTTTCGGCCGAAACCACGGTAAAGCAAACCGCGAGTGTCTCGGTTTCGGCCGAAACCGAGAAAACTACTCAAAGTACAGCTGAACCTATTCTAACAACTGAGGCCCCTGCTACAACTCTTGAATCGACCTCAGAAAGTTTACCCACTACGGTGGTGGACTTATCAGACACCATCCCCTTGGATGTCTCTACCCCAGCACGTGGTGCTGCTAGGCCTCCAGCTGCCATGTCCATTAAGGCCTTCGCCAGGGCTAAAGCAGCCAAGACTACTAAATCAGTGCCTGTTAAACCCCCCACATCCAGGCCCTCTTCTAGTTCTCAAATGCTTTCTTTGGCAGAAGATTTAATTTCTTTAATTAGAGGATCTCAACCTCACCCAGATAGGGCCTCTCAGCCCCCTGAGAAGAGATCTAGGGCAGAGCCCCCTGAGCCAGTTTCTACTGATGATTCTGCTGATGAATCAGACATAACTGATCAGCCTGAGGCTCCCTTCTCCAATTTTGAAGATTCGGATGCTGAAGAATCCATTCCAGCTGCTTCCCCACCAGAAGAATTCTCCTTTGGGGAAACCTTGCATGCCATGCGAGAACAGTTCCAATGGCAGCAACAGGATTTTTCAGACTCCAGAAAAGACTTAGGACCTTTCTGCACCTCCCACAGCACAGGCCCTTAGCTATACCTCCTGTTCTCTCTGTGGTGGATGATGCTTTCAATGATGTTTGCTCCGCTCCAGATTCTTTACCCCAGCCCCTGCCAAACCAGACAGATTTTACAGGGTGCCAGATACTCATCACCACCTTTACAAGGCCCCACTTGCAGACCCAGAAACTATATCCCAGGGTCCCAAGGCAGTAGCCGACCACAGCTAAAACCCTATTCCTTCTGAAAGGGAAGCTAGGTCACTAGACAGATGGGGTAAAAGGTCTACACTTCAGCTACTCTCTCAGCTAGAGCTTTGAACTGTCAGTTTCACATGATACAATACCAAGAGTTTATGCTTGATCAGTTAACTAAAAAATTAACCACTGATGAATCTCTTGATAAGAAATATGTATTAGAGATGGTAAATAACATACAACAGGTTAGCAACCATTCCTTAAAATGTGGCTATGATGCACTGGAGGTTTCATTTAGATCAGCCATGACAGGCACAGTGATAAGAAGGCATGCATGGCTAAAGGAACAAGCTTTACCGGATCATGTTAAAGCTAAGTTGCTAGATGCTCCTATGGACAAGACAAGTTTGTTTGGTACACTTGCCCAGCAGGTTATGAAGAAAATCGAAGAAAAGGCAAAATCTGTTCAAACTGTTAAAGATTTCTTGCAGGTTCAACCCCCAAGGTTTAGCAGGAACTGGCCTGCCAAAAATTGGTCCTTTCCTGACTCCACAAAATTTCAAAGGGGTAGAAATAGACGTTCCAGAGGCAGAAACCAATCCAGAGGAGGTGCCTACAGAGGACGACAGTGGCAAGGTAACAACAGAGGCACAGACACAGCCACTGCCACTACATCAGCACAACCGCAGTGACTTAATCCTAAATCCGCCTACCAGGGAACAAATAGCAGCCCCTCTAGGCGGAAAGTTAACCTTATTTTCAAAGAACTGGCACTACATAACAAAAGACAAGTGGATTTTACAAACCATAGATCAAGGTTACCGGTTTCACTTCCACACTTTACCAGTCAAAAGAGGAATGCCAAATCTACCTCCAAATCAAAAAACAGAGGCTCTACGCCAGATAATGGAGTTAGCAAACATGAGAGCTGTGGAAAGAGTGCCAACAGCAGAACAAGGAAAGGGGTTCTACTCCAGACTATTCCTAGTTCCAAGAAAGGAAAAATGTTGGAGACCAATTCTCGACCTGTCCACCTTAAATACATATATCATTGTCCCAAAATTCAAAATGCTGACCCTACAGCAACTTCTTCCCATGCTGGGCAAGGAGTCTTGGCTGGTAACTCTAGATCTCAAGGAGGCATACCTGCACGTCCCCATCCGACCAATCTGCAGAAGATACCTCAGATTTCTTGCAGGATCAGAGCACTATCAATTCTCAGCATTGCCCTTTGGCTTATCTACTGCCCAGAGTATTCACAAAATGCCTGGCATCAGTAATCGCCCATTGCAGACTACAGGGAATTCAAATTTACCCATACCTGGACGACTGCCTGCTACAAGGGGACAACAAAAGCAAGCTGACAACAGATTTACAAAGGGTCATTTACTTGCTACAAGGACTGGGATACACAGTCAATTTACAAAAGTCAAGACTGATACCATCCCAAACAAGGACTTTCTTGGGCGCGGAATTGGACACAGTACAACAAATGGCATTCCTGACTACGGAAAAACAAAAAGAACTTCCTCTTTACTTCTTGGCACTAACAAAGCTGAACAAGTTAACAGCAAGAAAAGTTCTACAGGCCTTGGGCTTCATGGCATCATGCATAATCTTGGTCCCATTTGCCAGACTACATATGAGGAAACTACAGTGGTACCTAAAGAATTTATGGTCCCAACACAGACACAGTCTAGAAACAGAAATCCCACTAATTCCATGCTTAAAACAGGAGTTCCTATGGTGGGCTCAGGCATGCCAGTCAAACCCAGGCCTACCCTTTCGCAGATGTCAACCAAGCCAGACCATCACAACAGACGCTTCAGACCTAGGATGGGGGCCCACATGCTGGACAAATGCGTGCAAGGATTGTGGACACAGGATCAACTTCACCTGCACATCAATCTAAAAGAAATGCTGGCAGTAAAACTGGCAATCCAAAAGTTCAAACCATTTCTCAAAGAGGGCCAGTTGATGATAAGGACAGACAACACCACAGTCATGTGGTACATCAACAAACAGGGAGGCACTCATTCATACCCCTATGCAGAATGACCTTGGAGCTGTGGACCCTGGCACTCAGCTACAACATTCAGTTACAGGCAATATTTGTACCAGGGAAAGACAATACTCTGGCAGACATATTAAGCAGAACCACTTCGGATGCCCACGAATGGAAGCTGCACCCGGACATCTTCAAGACCATCTCGAAGAAATGGGGAATGCCACAGATAGACCTATTTGCATCACCTCTCAATTACCAGCTCAAAAATTCTGCACAAGGACATTCCACCCACTAGCATGGAAAGTGGACTCACTCTCCTTCAACTGGAAAGGCCTAACAGCATATGCATTCCCACCTCTTCCTTTGATACACAAGGTACTGCTAAAAATAAGGGAAGAACGTCCAAGGATAATCCTGATAGCTCCAAACTGGCCAAGACAACACTGGTACCCACTACTGAAGAGCATGTCTCGAACAATATGTGGCCAATACCACTGATGCCTTTGATGTTAACTCAGAACAACTACAGCATCATACATCCAAACCTAAAAACGCTGCAACTGACTGCATGGAACATCACATAGCAGCAGCTAATCCAGAACTTTCCCAAAGAGTTAAAGACGTTATTCTTGAAGCACGCAGACCTTCAACAAGAAGGAACTATGCTGGAAAATGGAAAAGGTTTGTCATTTGGAGTACGGAAAGAGGAAAAGATGTCAAACATAGATATACCTAACATTCTGGAGTATCTGGCCGAACTTCTTCATTCAGGCCTGTCCTACTCCTCCATCAAGATACATGCATCAGCTATTTCAGCAGAATACAGCTTTGATCCACCTGTTTTTTCGCACCCTTTGCTCAGGCAGTTCCTCAGAGGAATCAAGAATGTAAAACCTCCAAGGAACCCGCCATTACCAGCTTGGGATTTAAACTTTGTGCTAGAAAAGTTGACACTATCACCCTTTGAACCAGCAGCAACAGCAGACCTACAACACCTGTCATGGAAAACTGCTTTCCTACTGGCAATTACTTCAGCAAGGAGGGTTTCAGAACTACAGGCCTTAATGGCAGTGCAACCCTTCCTAATCTTCCACCAAGATAGTGTCCTTGAGGACTAATCCAACATTTATGCCCAAGGTGGTATCCAGAGTGTCTTTAAACCAGGCAATCCACCTACCTACCTTCTTTCCCAACCCACAAAACAGAGGGGAAAGAATACTGCATACCTGGGATGTACATAGACAGCTACGCTACTACTTGGACAGAACAAAAAATAGCAGAAAGACTGACCAACTCTTTGTAGCCTATGCAGCAGGAAGGGAAGGAAAAGCTATTTCCAAACAGACAATCTCCAAATGGATAGGAAATTGCATACGATACTGTTACTCCTTCCATGGAAAACCAATTCCACAGAACATAAGACCTCATTCTACAAGGGCAACAGCCACTACCACAGCCTTCTTACGAGGAGTGGCAACCAAAGACATTATTGAGGCGGCTACTTGGACCTCCGTGCATACATTTGCCAAGCATTATAATTTGCCTCTTTATTCCAGATCCCGAGCAGGGTTTGCCACTGCTGTACTGCAAGGGATCCTAAACACACCATAATCTACTTTTATCCTCCTCCCTAGTTGGCTATGGTATTCTACCCACTTGTTATGACTGCAGATGCATCCATGAAGGACATAGTACAGTTTTGTACCTACCATAAATGTAGATGTCCGAACTGGATAGCATCTGCAGTCAGGATTACCCTCCCTCCTTCCCCTCTGTGGTACTCCTAGGGTGTTTACCCTTCTAATAGCTAGCTGTTGGGGGGGAGTCTTTTATGGTGTATTTGTTTGTATATATGTACATACATGCTTATTGTTGTGTTTACCTCTATCTATTTGGAAACATTGGCATCTATCCAAATTTTAGCCTACAAGAGGGCTACTGGCATCTGGGGCAAGAAACACTGAGGAAAATGGCGTCGGCTGATGCTTTTATACCCGAAGACGACCAGAGATGACGTCGGGTGGAGTGCGACATCAGCCGAAGCCGGACCCGGACTTTGGAATCCGGCCGACTGCAGGGCTGCCTGACGACAGGACAACCCACTTGTTATGACTGCAGATGCTATCCAGTTCGGACATCTACATTTATGGTAGGTACAAAACTGTACTTTTTTAACCATCTCCTGATAAGTTAAGAAACCTAATTTATCATGGATTTTGAATTTTCTAGATGCTGTAAACACATTTATTATTGTGTGTAATGCATTATTACTAGTTATAATCGTATTATTATCTGCATGCTTAAATATGAGTTCCTTTCTTTCCCTTAAATGTTTTTTAAAGTAACCCATTCTTTTTGCGTCATATTATGTTGAAAAAAACACAATGTGGTGTGTAGGTGCTGCAAATACCAAAACCAAAGAGAAACGGACCAAAAAGACCATGGAAAACTTTGTTTAATTTGGTAAAAAACAGTTTAAAATACAAAATACATAATGTTAAGCGCTTTCATCAATAATTTGACTTCATCAGAACAACCAGACCATTTCCACTGAACATATAAATACTCTCTATCTAAACAAGCAGTTAATCAACATGTCACTAAATCAGATCCTATTTAAAGAGCCAGAAACAATTCAAACAACTATTAAAAACCTTTCACAAAATATCATGTTTTTTAAAATACATATATTGTGAGTTGATGCCACTAAATATTTCATCTAAATCAAACTTCTATTTTTTATAACACAACGTTTCACTTACAAAGTAGATATGTGAAATATATATACATATATTCCTGTATATGATGAAATTATAAATAACATTATATAAAATGTTGTTAAAATATGAATTTTATGTTGTGCTGAAAATATTTTGAATATTTTAAGTAATCTTATTGGCTTTTTCCTTTAACACTGGGTAATTAGATAGATGGCCATTTAAACCTGGGGGGAAATTGGCAGCCAACCTAAGCTGCCACATTAATTCTTTTTTACACAGATGATTCTCCCAGTCACCTCCCCCACATCAGTATCAACCATGTCCACAATTCCAAAGTTAAAACCTGTGTATCCCACACAGTCCACACTGTCTGTAAAGAGCATTTGTCTCCTCATTTTTTATTTCATATAAATGCTCATACATCCTACATTTAAGAGCCCTCTCCGTTTTTCCAATATAAAACCCTGAGCAGGTGTTACATAGTACAATATAAACTATTCTGTTCATGTGACAATTCCCTTTCCTAAAGTGTAAAACACTGCCTATCCTGTTACTCAATGTTACAGATGAAATCTGTAATATGTATCCACATTGGGAACACCGTCCACATGGCTTTGTGTTTTCCTCAGTGTGAGACTGGTTCACTTTGCGCTTCTCTAAGTTTGCCTTAATGTTTTTACCAACTTTTGTAGCAAAGATAGGTTTATCACCTACCTTCCTATGTATTTCATTGTTGATTTTGAAAATTCCCCAGGTTTTGTGTAAGATTTGTTTAATCCTATTAGAAAGGGGCTGTGTTGAATAATGCATGCCCTACTAAAGTTGTTGGTCTCTATACTGAAAGAGGTATCAGTTGTCAATTCACTTGCAGCATTTCCTGACCAATCACTAAATCCATCTTTCCTAAACCCTGTTCTGACATCCCCACAGCTTAAAAGGGGTTTATATTTCTTTCCCAATTCTTCAAAACTTTCTTTCATAATAAGTTTAACTACGTGGGGTGGATAACCTCTTTTGAAAAACAGTGTTCAATAAATCCAGTCCTGTAATTACATCTTTCTTCTCTGAGGTCATCTTGGCTACTGTAATGGCCTGACCTTTCACTATTCTTTTTTTCTGTTTCTGGGGATGGCTATGATAGTGTAAATAACCATTGCAGAAAGTGGGCTTGCGATACACATTAGATTTAAAACCACCAGGAATCTTGGAAACCTTCACATCCAAGTAACTAGTTTCTAAATTCTGAATCTCATAAGTGAACCTTAGGAAAATTGGTACTATTGTTTAAATATTCAATGAACTGTGGGATATCCTCCTGTTTCCCGTTCCATAAAATAACAATATCGTCCAGGAATCTCCAATATGTAACTGTACTCCTGAAGACATATTGTATGTCCCACCCCAACAAAACCAAATTGGCATATAGGGGGGCACAGGCTGCTCCCATGGCAACTCCTCTTATTTGCTGATAGTACTCGGCCTCGAAAAATATATAGTTGTTATCTAGAGCATGTGCCATAATTTCACACACAAGTTGAAGTTGTCCAGAGTCCAAATTCGAGCATGTTGATAAAATGCTTTTGAAACATTCCATCCACTCCACTCTAGGTATACAAGTAAATAGATCCTGGACATCAATAGTCAAAAATATGACTTCCTCGGTCCACAGTTCCTGCTTTAACTGCCCCAAAAAGTCCCAAGAGTATTTTAGGATGTGCGGTATACCATCTAAAACATACTGTCAGGTTTTGTCTACAAACACTGCTAAGTTGTGTGTTTTAGACCCACAAGCTGCCACAATGGGTCTAAAAGGTGGAGAAACTATATTCTTTTGAATTTTTGGTATGCCGAAAAAACAGGAATCTTGGGATGGGTGTTAACCAAAAAATTTTGTACTTCTAAGGGAATTCTCTGTTCCAACAAGTATTCCTCGAGGTGACTATCTATCCCCTGGTATGCAGTATTTATTTGGTTTCTAGAAACTTGAAGATAATTTTGTTCATCAAATAAAATATCCTGCATGGTGTTAATGTAATAGTCAGTATTATAGACCACACCACCTCCTTTGTCCGGGGTCATAATCCTGAGGGTCCTATCACCCCTCATTTCTTTCATTAGTTTTCTTTCGTGTGTGTTCAAATTAGAAAATTTATTTTCCTCTGCCCATAAGTCATAGGTTTCCTCTTTTACTACTTTTTCAAGTGTATTTATTAGTGGGTGTAAAGGTGGATTGTACACACTATTTTTCCTTATGCCGTCTTTTTTATATGAAGTTTTAGGGCCATTATGGATCTTGGGAAACAGTACCTGGAAATTTAATTTTCTGGTATATAAATGAATATCCACCATAACTTCAGCTAAGTCCAGTGTTTGGATGGGAACAAATTTAAACCCCTTAGAAAAAAGGGTGAAAAATTCCTCCTTGATCTCTTTA
The DNA here is from genome assembly GCF_019279795.1 of Protopterus annectens. Classification (NCBI taxonomy): domain Eukaryota; kingdom Metazoa; phylum Chordata; order Ceratodontiformes; family Protopteridae; genus Protopterus; species Protopterus annectens. The sequence goes on along the minus strand of NC_056735.1, from coordinate 1,620,114,360 downwards.
GATGTGTAATTGTAGATGTTAAAGCCGTGAAATGAATGAATTATTTGAGATTCTTCCCCATTCAATAATGTGCTTTCCCCCTCCCCAGGTTGCCAAATCATTTCCACTGATTTCCCTGATTGTAAAACTCTTACATTTCCATATTCCTGTTGGCTATCCTTTTTCAGCGTCTGGGCATTTGAAAACCCCCTGGATTGAGCCCATTATCATCTTCTAGGTTCACATATATACCACCCATATGTGTATCAACTTGTATCATGTTCTCATTATCTACCTCATACACTGTGTCCATTACTCTTTTCTCAGAATAAATCTTATTAGTGGGGTATGCTTCATGTAGTTCATATTGACGCATATCTCAATATAATTTTCTCTTTTTCTTTTGAAATTGTGTATTACACTTTATCTGTACTCTGTTTATTATTTTAGTATACAATCCTTCTTACTGTGGAAACCAAAGATTCTGAAGTATACTTTGATTCATCTCACCCAGTTCCCTTTCTAATTTCACTTGTTCTTGATAGAACAATACTTTTTCCAATGAGTCCAAACCCCATTTGTCAAATGAACAAAGTCACTAACCATTTCTGCATTGTAATACAGGCCAAATGGAAATGTAAACACTCGTAGGCCTTGAAGCACAATTTTTAAACAAATACACTCAGTGAAATACATGCTTTCAATATGCAAGGTTTTACATTTGGAAAGTTTTTTCTCAAAGGCAAAAATCATCTCTTTTAAAGAATTGTAAGCAACCACATTAGAAGAATGGTGAATAACTTTTTCACCAAACACATTTCTAGATTCTTGAAAATGAAATTTATTTTTCACTAAATTCTATTTTGTAGAAATGTCTATATCCTGCATAGAAGAATGCAGTTGCTCAGAAGATAGGTGAACAGAACCCGAGTCTACTGTCCCTGTATTATTAGACTGGGAATGAACATGGTGTACAGTACCTCTTTTAAATGTGCTCGTTGAGCCGTGATATATTGTGTGTAATGCATTATTACTAGTTGTCCCCCCTTATCTGCAGGCTTAAATATGAGTTTCTTTCTTTCCCTTGAATTTTTTTTTTAAAGTGACCCGTTCTTTTTGTGCCATATTGTATTGAATTTCAGTTCTAAACAACTTATTGCACTTTTGCTCTATTGCATAATTTAACATATGAGACATTTCAGTTTTATCACACCAGAAAGAAGGCATAAATTTGCTTTTATAACGAACACTACTAGTATCAGCATTACTATAAGCATTGCATTCTGTCAGAATTACAAGAAAAAAAAAACTCTTCATTACTTGCCGCATCTACAAAACTTGCATTGTTCACATCTGCTTCTAAACTTTTTGTTTGATTTCCATAGAAATCTATTAAATGTAACGAGAACAAAATTAAATACTTCCCCTTTTAACTCCTACATTCTGGGAAGAGACAGGATAAATTTCAAACCCCTGTGTAAAACCTTTTTTACTTTTTTACTAATAATGCAGTCCGACAAATATATTCAAAACCACTCACATTTATATTATTCGAAAGTCCCATTTTATTATGTCCATTTTCCGTTTGTTGGTCCGGGAATTATGTCTGACACCACACTATTGATCCTGCCAACTTCTCTTCTTATTTCCTTGTTGTAACTGTGATTGGTCACGAAAATTTCTGTTTAGATACCCTGGATTCTGTCCCTTTGGGAGCTGTGGGTAGTCTTCCATTCTTCCCCTTCACCTTCTGCTGATGAGGCTCCACTTTCAACCGATGTATAATAATTCACAGATTGCTCAGTTACCTCCTTCCCTTCCTGGAACGTAGCATGTTGCGTTTTGTTAGTTTTGGAAGAAGAAATGAGTGATTGTTTGTAGGCTGTAATTTAAAAAGCTTGTTTCATCTACATATTGTACTTATTTTATTGCCTGCACTTGAACAAAGTTGTTCTTGTGTTTAAATTACCTGTTTAACTGTTGTAGACTACACATACAAGTGATAGCCATTTCTGTGCATTTAAAGTCTTTTTTTATTGTATCTGCTTTCTTTTCTGAAAAAAAAAATACTTGTTTTCCAACTTTCTAAGCTAGTATAGTCCAGTTTTCAGGTTAGTGCTGAATTCAGGGCTGTGTTACAAGTTTCTGTGTTTGCCCATACCTTACTTGGATAGAAGGAAGTTTCTCTGCTCACTGTGAGAGAGGGAGCTTTGAGCAGCCTATCTTTCCCTGGAGGGGTGGTTTCATCCCAGAAATTAGTAGTTTATTGGCCATTTTGGGCTAATTTATGTAATTTTCATTTCCTTGCTATGAAACCCACATTTGCAAGGTTTTGGTCGCCGGGCAGCGCCGGTTAGCTAGGAGGGTATAAGTATTCCCGGCTCCACAAAGTCTACTCTTCAATTTTTCCCTTGGAACTAGACAAACTTTCAACTTAAGCACTCAAACAATTCACTTTTCATACCGGCACTTGCTCATAGCAAGCACTAATAAACCTTGGCACTAGACCCCCCTATACTGTAGAGAAGGACAAGGCTCTTTATTCGACCTTACCAGCCAATCAGTAAAACAGTTCACTGTACCTATCCAGGCATGTCCAAAGGGCAGTTTCAGGTGTACTCCAGTCCAACTGGTGAATCTGGGCATTTTGAGGCAGTTACAATTGCCTCATGTACACATTTACACAGACAACTCTCTCCTCCTTCCACCAAACACTAATACATGCGAGAGATGCAATTATACAGTCAAGCTGGAGGCTAAGCTCTCTCAACCCAAGACTGGACCAGGCAATCAAGAGGAGAAGGGAATTACTTGCATCACACCAGCAGTCTCACATAGACCTATGAAACCAGCACTGGCAAAAAACGCACATAAATACACGAAAACATACTCGGAGGCTCTAAATAAAAATCTGCAGAATCAACAGAGACCTCCAAAGCAGGCATCCAAGCAACTTCCACCCCCCCCCAACACAAACCATGAAACATACTTCACAAAACTGGTGTGCCACATAATCACAGCCTTTAAGGCAAAATAACATACCCAACACACTAGTAATAGGTGACTCTATAGTCAGGCACATGACGTCCCACTCACTAGGCTGAACAGGGAGAAGGTTACTGTTAGCTGCCTGTTGGGTGCCAGGATCCGCCACATAAAAATTGGGAGGATGACATAATGGTTAAGGTGCTTACCTTAGACACAAGGTGCAGGGTTTGATTCTCACATGAGGTAACTGGCTAGGCTTTAAATGACCCAAAAAAGCGCAGTTAGCCTAGTACTAATCTATGAACCTATGAACACAAGCACTCGGGTCACTCCAGAACAAGTACAAATATGATTGTCATTGTCCATGTTGGTGTGAATGACCTGAGCCATACCTCCCTGGACTACATGGAGAGACATGGAGGAGCTTTCTGATCATGTAGCCCAGGCCGGTATGACCCTGACCCTTAGTAGCATCATGCCCTCACCAAGAATGATACCACGGTATAGAGAAAAAGTTATCAATTTCAAAAATTGGCTACGCTTCCAGTGTCATTCAAAAGGGATCCATTGTCTTGTCAGCCTGGGGTGACATGCTCGACAAGCCACGCTGTTTTGCTAGAGACAGTTTGCCCTGTCACCCTTAGGCTTTCGAATATTGGCCAAGGCTCTTGCCACCCCCATAGTGCCTTTTTTAGGCAAGGCTTAAAAGACAAACCCATCGCCGTAACTAGCACAAGTAACAAAGAACTGAGGGTAATGCTACTCAGTGCCAGAAGTCTAAACCTCAAAATGCACGCACTCGAGGCACTCCTCAGTATGGAGAAAAATCGATATATGTGCAGTAATAGAAACCTGGTTTAAGGCTCCAGAGAGCACCCCAGCACTACCAGGCTACAGCTCATATCATACATTTCGGCCACAAAGCCCGGACCGAAATACAAAAGGCGGGGGAGTATCCATATTCATCAAGGATACCCACACCTCCAGGTCAGTAGCACAGCACGATGCTTCAGAGATCATCCACGTGCAACTAACAATGGGCAAAACTGCTATTCAAATTATAGCTTGCTACAGATCACCCACCATGTCCCAGGACCCCCACTCTGCATTCCTGGAAACACTGGGAAACATAAAGGTCCTACCAAACACCCTGATATTGGGTGATTTCAGTCACCCAGACATTAACTGGGAGAACTACTCTAGTACAAACTCCCTTGCCCAGCATTTCCTAGAATTTATAAACTCGAGTGCCCTGGATCAACTGGTCAATACCCCCACCAGAGGTGACAGCATATTGGACCTGGTCTTCACCAACATGGGCGACCAGTGTTCCACACCGGAGGTCAACCCGTCGCTGGTTAGATCTGATCATAAACTAATCAGTCTGTATATCCACATTCCGCCACCACCACTGGTCAACGAAACCACTGTGAAAAACTTTTCAGAAGCAAAGTTCACTTTATATAAGACCAAGGTGGGAAGTTTCAAAGCCTCCATGCTAAAAGATAACGCTGTCCAAGCAGCAAAATCCTGTACTAATGCACTCTACGGGCACCTACAAGAATGCATGGATTGTGCTATCCCAAACAAAACCAAGACTCACTCCTCCAAGAAAAGGAAACCAGTCTGGTGGACCCCTGCCATAAACAAGATGTACAATAGAAAGAGGAAACTAGTACAGAAAAGAGTAAAATCCCAAGAAGGGGAGACATCCCTGATCAGTATCAGCAAGAAACTACGTTCCCTCATAAAATCATCCAAGACTAGCTTTGAAAGAAAAATTGACTCCAAAGCTAACCACAAGGCATTGCTTAACTATGTCAAGAATCTAAGTGGCAATTTTCAGATCTGCTCAGAGTTGGTGCAAAATGGCACAAAATACACTGAACCAACCGATATAGCCAACATCCTGGCAAACAGGTTCAGTGCAAACTTCACCCCCTCACCCCCAAAAGGGCCCATAACTATGCCAGAAGAATGTAGTGCCCCTGAAATCACAGACACTCAGGTTAAAACAGCCCTCTCCAAAGCCAAAAACACAGCACCAATGGGACTGGGCAGTGTCCCAGGCTGCATCCTACACAAGCTCAAGGATGAACTAACCCGTCACCTAAACACACTGTTTAAACTCGGCCTCTCCACAGACTACGTGCCCACAGAGTGGCGCACAGCAACGGTTATTCCACTCCACAAAGGTGGAGCCACAACGGACCCCGGGATCTATCGCCCTATAAGCCTGACTAGCTTGGTCTGCAAAGCTATGGAGCGCATCATCATGGTTCTCATTAACAGAGACATTGGAAACCTCCAAACAATGGACCCTACCCAGTTCGGCTTTAAGGGCAGATCATGCCTCCTAAGCCTGGTGGACAACTTTGAAACAGTTTCCAAGGCTATAGACGATGGAAAGGTGGTCCACCCAACCTACCTAGACCTTGCAAAGGCCTTCGACACCATTCCCCACTCAGGTATTATAGACAAGCTCACCAGCCTGAACATAAACCCCTACGTCACGAGATGGGTTGCCAACTGGCTCACAGAGAGAACCCACATGGTAAGAGTTGAGGGAGCTAGGTCTGACTCTAAACCAGTTACAAGTGGCATTCCCCAGGGCTCAGTTCTAGGACCCCTCCTGTTCGGCATGTACTTCTCAGAGGTACAGGCAAGCACAGGAGGACTACGGCTGACCAAGTTCGCAGACGACTGCAAACGAAGGGCTATAATTGACTCTCCGGCTGACATAGACATCTTTCAAAAGGGTCTCACTGAGACAAATACCTGGTGTCAAAACCATGGCTTCAAGCTAAATGCTAAAAAGTGCATAGTCATCCCCTTTGGAAAAAACAAAGTACCCACAAACTACCACATAGGTGGTAGCCCCCTAAATATGGAAGACGTAATAATTGATCTGGGGACCCAAGTAGATAGTAACCTCTCCTTTGATAATCACATTGCCAAAGTGGTTAGAAAATCCTTCTATGTGGCCCACTTAATCACAAAAGGGTTTGCATCCAGATTGAAAGAGGTCATTGGGCCCCTCTATGCATCACTCATCAGACCCATCATAGAATACAATGCCCCATTTGGGATGTACCTTACAAGACACCTGCAACAACTGGAAAGACCACAGAAGTAGCTCACCAAGAGGATCACTGGCCTCAAGCAGATGCCCTATGCAGCTCGACTAAAGAAAACTCTGTTGCATACCGCCTACTCAGAGGTGATCTCTGCCTGACATACAAGGCCATGTCCAACCCAGAATTGATGGACATGCTCCACCTAAAGAAAACCATATCCCCTCGAGCCACACGCTCCAGGGATCTAAACCTCACCACAACAATAAATAGGACGTGCTGGAGGGATAGATTCCTGTCCCAGAGACTTCCCATGCTCTGGAACAAGATTCCAGTCCACGTTAGGCAGAGCTCTTCGCTAACCCTCTTCAAGAGAAACCGTGACGAGTGGATGGGAAACAAAGTTTACCCCAGTGATCATTTCAGTGGCTCTGCTGGACAGAGGCACAGGGAACTAATCTAAGGGGGCGGCGAAAGCCAGCACATTCTGGCTAGGCTTATAAATGCCTTTGGGCAGATAGCCTAGTACCTACCTATGAACCTCTATAATCCTGAGTGTCTCTCAACAGTTTTTTCTTTTTATGATCAATGAGCTCTTTTTCATAGGTCAACAATTTATCATTGACACTCTGCAAATAGCCTTCAAAAGCTTCCTGACTGATCTTACTTGCAATATTTGAACAGGCTTGTTTGATTTCAGTTTTGCCCTTTTCAGCATATCCCTCTCCACCAGAATGCTGACCCACTCAGCACTACATATGTGCGCTACTGCCACCCAGTGTTCATGAAATGCTACGTCAGCTTCACTGGTCAAATCAAATGGTGTAGAGGTATTACGAAAGGCTCTTAAGCCTCTAGGTGTTATATCTAGTTCTTGATATCTGTTAAGACTCTGCAAGTTGAAAAAAAAAAACAGACCTCTTTAAAAATCAGTCTGTTTGCTTGTTCTAATAAATCTTGTACTTCAGGTATTACAGAAACATTTGTTCTCTTGCCCACTGTTGAGAAATGGATTCACTGACAGTTTTTGCCTTTTCTCATCCCACCTGGAATATATACTTGTAACAGACTCTGGATTTGGACCAGAACCATCATTGCCATGGGGTGAACGAACCCTGACCCTCCCCTGGGAGGAACTAAAAAAATGATCCAAACTTCTTTGACTGGAGTCCTTTTCCAATTCTCTAAACAGTCTTCGGAGTCTCACAAGCGATTCACTGGCCATATATGAAGCACCACACTGTAGAACAAACCAGACCTCATACCACAAGTTCCAAGCCAGATGACTTCACTCAGTTTAGTACACAGACTGATTTATTAAAATAAAAAAATAGCTTCTGCAGTAAAAGTTAACAGAAAAACTTCACTCTTGCAGTACTTGTATACCCATACTTAGGCGATTGTCTAATTCAGGCAGAAAGCCAGGACATACGTTTGAATCATCTGGCTTTTCTACAGAGGGTGCTAACTTGTCTGGGGTACACCATAAATGACAAGAAATCACACCTGGTACCCTGTCAACAAATTCTTTTTCTGGGAGCAAGCTTGAATACAACTTCCCAGATGGCTTTCCTCACGCCAGAGAAACAAATTCATTTGACAACCTACTTCAAACAAGTGGCCAAACCTGCCATCTGCAAGGCAAATACTGCAAGCCTTGGAGGTTCATGGCCTCCTGCATTCTTCTAATTCCATATGCAAGACTGCATATGAGGAAACTACAGTGGTATCTTAAAAAGCCTGTGGTGTCAACATTCTCAGGATCTAGAAGCAAGGATTCCTATCATACCTTGTCTACGCCTAGAGTTCCTTTGGTGGGCAGCGGCCTGCCACCAAAAACAAAGGGCTACCATTCACACTACCCCCTGCCACCCAAACCCTAACAACAGATGCATCAGATTATGCATGGGGGGGGGGGGGCTCACCTTGCAGGGAAGTGCATTCAGGGCAGATGGAACCCAAGTCAAATGCACCTGCATATCAACCAAAAAGAAGTGTTAGCTGTACAGAATGTTCTGATAGCCTTCAAGGACCACATTCTTCCAGGACAACTAATGGTAAAGACAGACTACACCACTGTTATGTGGTACATAAATAAGCAGGGGGGGGGGTACACATTCTTACCCCCCTCTGCAGACTTGCCATGGCATTGTGGAACACAGCCTTGAGCTACCAAGTGCATCTACAAGCTCAATTCCTGCCAGGGAAACGAAATACACTGGTAGGCGGACTAAGCAGAAACCTCATGGTCCCACATGAGTGGAAACTGGAACCAAGGATTTTCAACATGTTGAGAAGCTAATGGGAGATCCCAAAGATAGACCTGTTTGCCTCCCCCCAGAACTATCAACTGGACAAATTTTGCAGGAGGACTCCCCCACAAACGAGCTTGGAAAGTGGATGTTCTGTCCTTCAGCTAGAAAAGCCCATCAGTTTATGCCTTACCTCCTTTGCCTCTGATCTCCGAAGTACTACTAAAGATCAAACAGGACAAACCAAGGACTATTTTTATTGCACCAGACTGGCCACGCCAGCACTGGTACCCTCTCTTGCGCAGTGTGTCACTGTTGGCCCCATGGCACCTGCCTCAGACTCCTTCCCTGTTGTTTCAGCAGGAGAATTAGATTCTGCACCCTCTGCTTCAAAGACTGAACCTAGCAGCCTGGCTAATTACCTAATCTCTCCCTTACCGTCCCTCAGTAAATCAGTGATGGATATCATTTTAGAGGCAAGGAGGCTTAGTACTAGAAAATCTTATGATGAAAAATGCAAAAGATTCTGTGCCTGGAACCAATCTCAAGGGATGAGCACAGCAGCGCCCAATTTACCTCAGATTTTACAATGCTTAACTGAGATGCTTCACAAGGGCCTGTGTTTTTCCTCCATCAAAATTCACGCCTCAGCCATTTCAGCTCATTATAACACAGAACCTCCCCTCTTCTCTCATCCACTGCTCAAGCAGTTCCTCAGAGGGGCCAAAAATTTAAGACCGCCTAGGAGCGCTCCAACCCCAGCCTGGGACCTTAACTTTGTCTTGGAGAAACTCACTCTACCTCCTTTCGAGCTAGCTGCTACTCCAGATATAAAATGTCTTTCTTGTAAAACAGCTTTCCTTTTAGCTATTACTTCAGCAAGAAGGGTATCTGAATTACAGGCCCTCATGGCAGTGGAGCCTTTCATCACCTTTCATGCGGACAGGGTGTCCCTCAGAACCAATCCATCCTTCATGCCCAAGGTGGTATACAGTGTGGCTCTTAATCAGTCCATTAATTTGCCAACCTGCTTTCCTAATCCACAGAACAAAGTGGAACGGATACTGCACTCCTTAAATGTGCACAGACAGCTTAGATTCTACTTGAACAGGACTAAACCTGAAAGGAAATCTGAACTACTGCTGGTGGCATTTGCTGCAGGGGCAGAGGGGAAGGCTATTTCAAAGCAAACCATTTCTAAATGGCTAGACTATTGCATTCATTTCTGCTGTAAACACCATGGAAAACCTATCCCACAGGGGATCAGACCCCACTACCCAACTCAACCAGGGCTGCATCTACCTGTACAGCCTTTCTCAGAGGCATCCCTACCAGGGACATCCTAGAAGCTGCTTCCTGGAGTTCTGTACATACTTTCACCAAGCATCATCATTTGCCAATTTTCTCTAAATCCAGAGTTGGCTTTGCCACTGCAGTCTTGCAGGGCATTATAGCTGGTCCAAATACTACCTAAAATTCCTCCTTCCAACCTTAGCTTTGGGAATCTGCCCAAATGTATTTACTGCAACAGTGAAACACGAAGAACATAGTACAGTTGTGTACACTTGCTATAAATGTAGATGTTAGTGAGATGTTAGTGTATTCACTGTTGCAGTCCTGGTTACCCTCCCTCCAGCCCCCTAACTTCTTTTGGCTATACCTCTACTTTCCTTTACTATGTTTAAAAACTTTTTGGTGTATTTGCTTTTTTTTGGAAGTATATCCTTGTATATTTATATATTTAATTGCTTCCCATTAGGGGGGCACCTGACATCTAGTGCAAGAAAAACTGATGTAATGGCATCGGCTGCATGTTTTATACCCCTGACTATCTGAAGTCGTGGAAGAAGAGACGGCAACCGATGCAGGACCCAAGACTTTGTTAAATCAGGCCGACTGAGGGCTACTGCAAGCAGATAGCCCAAATGTGATGACTGCAACAGTGAATACACTCGAACATCTACATTTATGGTATGTGTACACAACTGTACTTTCTTTCTCACTTGAATACTTTTCTGAAGATTGCTTCCTTTCAAATGTTAATCCTCCAGAGTTGGTTCCATCTTCTGCTTCCTAAGGCTTTTATGATGTTCTTCATCTCACATTGCTGCAGTCCTTACACTTGGGTAGTCCGCTGTCCTCGGTCGGCCCGAATATCAAAGTATTAGGCTGACGTCGGTCAAGGCGCTTTAGACTGACATCAGGACGTCAGGGTACAAATGCGCATGACCGACGTCATATCCTCAGTCTTTTTTGCCGCATGGTCCGATGCAGAAGCAGCGTTGCAAGTGCCGTTCGGCGTTCTGAAATTTTTCGAATTCGGAGTTTCAGACCGAGTCAAAGTTGGCTGAGTACCCCGTTGGGGAATATTTCAGTTTTTTCTTGCCTCAGTGGTTTACTGGATGTCAGAAAAAGTGAATAACTGTATTTCTTGTGGGAAACAGATACCGCATAGAGATTATCATACTTTGTGTATTCCTTGTTTGGGGCCTGAGCACGACGTTGTTGGGTGTCGCTTTTGTGCTAGGTTCAATAAACGCACTATTAAGCGAAGGTTAGATTGTGCCAGGTTGGTCTTCGGGAAGCGGTGCAATTATAATATGCCGTCGGATGCTCCGACGCCTGCTTCTTCGAAGAAGCGCAAAGACAAAGCAGCTAAACCCAGACTAGAAGAGTCGTCCGAACCGGACGCCGGTTCTTTAGAGGCGTCAGTGGAACCGGTGGTTCCACCGGAGGCTTCTCTGGAATCTCAGGGGGAAACTTTGATTTTGCAGGATGTGGCCTCTCAGGAGGCAGGTCAAGCTGAAGGGGCTTCTCAGGTTACTCTACTCCCCTCACTTCCTAGGGTGGTTAGGCCCTCTCCTTCTGTTTCCAAGGCTTCTCCCAGAGGCAGGCCAGGTTTAGCTTCGGTTGGGGTCACTCCTAGCTCATCAGGATCTGTGCCCAAGAAGCAAATGCTTAAAATGGCAGAAGATTTAATTACATTGATTAGAGGTTCTTTGCCCCCTCCTGATAAGAGGCCTAGGGTTGAACCAGAGTTGGGGAGTTTTGAGCAGGCTTCGGATGTGTCAGAGTCTTCGGCTGAAGACTTGCAGGAGTATTCTCCTTATTCTGATTCTGATGTGGATGATTCTACTCCTCCTGCTTCTCCTCCAGAGGATTTTTCTTTTTCAGAGACTCTTCATTCCATGAGGGAGCATTTTAAGTGGGAAGGTCAGGACTTCTCTGATTCCAGGAAAAGGCTTAGGGAATTTTTGCTTTTGCCCCAGCATAGGCCTTTAGCTATACCACCTGTTCTGGATGTTGTGGAAGATGTGTTTGCAGAGGCTTCACTTAATCCTGATTCTTTGCCTCCTGCTCCTGTTAAACCGGACAGGTATTACAGGGTGCCTGAGGCTCATAAATTCTTTATAAGAGTCCTAGGGCGGACCCAGAAACTGTTAGTCAGGGACCTAAGGGTGTTAAGGCCTCTGTGGTTAAAAATCCGGTTCCTCCGGATAAAGAGGCCAGAGCTTTGGATAGATGGGGAAAGAAAATCTATACTTCTTCCACCTTAGCTATGAGGGCTTTGAATTGCCAGTTTCACATGTTGAAATATCAAAATTATCTTCTTTCTCAATTGAAGTCTAAGGTAGATGCTCTGGCGGAAGGCATTGAGTGTAAAGAATTACAAGATTTGGTGCATGTCTCTGAACAGGTGGGCAAGCATTCTTTATAATGTGGTTTTGATGCTGTACAGGCCTCGTCTAGGGTGGCTGCTACTGGGTCAGTTCTTCACAGGCACGCCTGGCTGAGGGATCAGAATTTATCTGACCATGTTAAAACAAGGATTTTGGATGCTCCTTTACAGTCTGATGTGTTGTTTGGTGCACCTGTGGAGTCAGTCTTGAAGAAAATGGAAGATAAGGCTAAGTCTATGCAGGCTGTTAAAGATTTTTTGCAAGTTCAGCCTCCGAAATTTAGCAGGAATTGGCCTGCTAAGGGGTGGACGTACCCTTCTTATGATCAGTCTAGGGGAAGATCTAGACGTGGTAGAGGCAGAGCTCAGAGCTCCTTCAGGCCTAGAACAGGGAGTTCACCTGCACAATCTTCGGGTGAGGGCAGGGGCCAGTCCTTTCGTAAACAGGCCCAATGACCTACCTTTTCAGCTGCCAGATCCTTCTTGCCTGGCAGCACCTTTGGGAGGCAGGTTGGCACTCTTCAAGGAAAATTGGAGTCTGGTTACCCAAGACAGATGGGTATTGGATATCATACACCAAGGTTACAGGTTTTATTTCCATACCTTGCCTCCTTTCAAAGGCATGCCGGACGTTCCTCCTCAGCAAAGACTAGAGGCTCACAAACAAATTTCTCTGTTGCTTCAAATAGGGGCCATACAACCGGTCCCTCTGCCAGAAGTGGGCCTAGGATTTTATTCTCGCCTGTTCCTAGTACCAAAGAAGGGGAACACGTGGAGACCAATTTTAGATTTATCTATCCTCAACACTTATCTGGACATTCCCAAGTTCAAAATGTTGACACTGCAACAGCTTTTACCTCTGCTGGGCAAAGACCACTGGATGGTGACTCTGGATCTCAAGGAAGCTTACCTTCATGTTCCTATCAGGCTATGTTGCAGGAAGTATCTGCGTTTTCGAGCTGGGACTTCTCATTATCAATTCTCTGCATTGCCCTTTGGCTTATCTACTGCGCCCAGAGTGTTCACGAAAGTTCTGGCTCCAGTGATAGCTTTCTTCAGGCTAAGAGGTATACAGATCTGTCCTTATTTGGACGATTGCCTGATTCTGGCCCAAGAAAGGGACGAACTTCTTCATCATTTACAGTATGTGATAGCAGTGCTAAGATGCCTGGGGTATTCTGTGAACGAAATAAAGTCCAGTCTAGTACCCTCTCAGGACATGAGCTTTCTGGGTGTGAGACTGAATACAGCATCCCAGATGGCCTTTTTGACCCCGGACAAACAAAAGAATCTTTCTCTGTACTTCCGTCAATTGTCTCATCAGTCCAGGCTGACTGCAAGGACAGTCCTTCAAGCCTTGGGGTTCATGGCATCTTGTATTCTGGTGCTTCCCAATGCCAAACTGCATATGAGGAAGCTACAATGGTATCTCAAAAATGTATGGACACAGCACTGCCAAGATATGGACACTGTCATTCAGATAATACTTTGCATTCAAAAGGAATTTTTGTGGTGGGCTCAGGAATGTCACCTAAACAAGGGACTCTGTGACCCGGCCGGAGGCGAGTCAGATTCTTACGACAGATGCCTCAGACAAAGCTTGGGGAGCTCATCTAAATGGAAAATGGGTACAAGACACGTGGCCTGCCAGACTTCAACATCTACATATCAACTTGAAGGAGATGTTAGCAGTCCAATTTGCATTAATGGCCTTCAAAGATTTACTCCTTCCAGGGCAGGTGTTGGTTCTAACAGACAACACAACTGTCATGTGGTACATCAACAAGCAAGGGGGAACACATTCTTATCCTCTATGCAGGCAAGCAATGATTTTGTGGGAGACTGCTCTCAGTTTACAGCTGAATCTTCAGGCAAGGTTTCTGCCGGGAGCACAGAACTCCTTAGCAGATGTGTTAAGCAGACGAATTATGGATCCCCACGAGTGGAAATTGGATCCTCATGTATTTCAGAAATTGACAGTGTTATGGGGAACTCCAGACATAGATCTGTTCGCTTCTCCACTGAACCACCAGCTGCCAAAGTTTTGCACGAAAAGGTTTCATCCCACAGCTTGGAAAGTGGATGCTCTTTCATTCAATTGGAGCAAGCTTCATGTGTATGCCTTTCCACCTCTGCCTCTCCTCCCAAAGGTACTTCTAAAGGTCAGACAGGACAAACCAAAGATGATTCTAATAGCACCGGATTGGCCTCGACAGCACTGGTACCCATTACTGAGAAGTCTGGTACGGGAACCTCCATGGCCTTTGCCTTCGATTCCACACCTACTGTCTCAGGAGGACAGTCATTTACTCTGTCAAACTCCACTCTCTTCACCTAACAGCCTGGCATATTCTGTTTTAAACCCTGGAGGGTGTCAGCTTCCACAGCAAGTTTTGAATGATATTTTGGAGGCCAGAAGGCCTAGTACAAGGAAAGTGTACGCAGATAAATGGAAGAGATTTTTATTTTGGAGTTCAGCGAAGGAATTTGATGTTTCTAAACCTAATTTAAGTGTGGCCCTTCAATATCTTGCTGAGTTACTGGACAAAGGTTTGTCCTTCTCTTCTATTAAGGTTCATGCTGCAGCGATTTCTGCACATTATGACTGTAGCCCACCTTTGTTTTCTCATCCTTTGTTTAAGCAATTCCTCAGAGGGGCAAAGAATTTAAGACCCCCACGTAGAGCTCCTACTCCTGCTTGGGATCTCAATTTTGTGTTGGAGAAACTTACTCTACAACCTTTTGAGCCTGCAGCTACTGCCGAGTTGAAATATTTATCCTGGAAGACTGCTTTTTTGTTGGCCATTACCTCTGCGAGAAGGGTGTCTGAATTACAGGCCCTTATGGCGGTTGAGCCTTTCTTAATTTTCCATACGGATAGGGTATCTTTACGTACTAATCCTTCCTTTATGCCTAAAGTGGTTTCTAGTGTGGCTTTAAACCAAACTATTCATTTACCTACTTTTTATGCAAACCCCCAAAACAAAGGGGAAAAGATTTTGCACACTTTGGATATACACAGGCAGTTGCGTTATTATTTGAGCAGAACTAAAGGGTTCAGGCAGTCTCAGCAGTTATTTTTTTCTTTTGCTTTGGGTTCTCAGGGCAAGCCTGTGTCAAAACAAACTATTTCTAAATGGATTGGGTTTTGTATTGCTTTCTGTTATTCCCATCATGGTAAGGAGATTCCGGCTGGGATTAGGCCTCATTCCACTAGGGCTACTGCCACGTCTACAGCTTTTTTAAGGGGAGTGGCAACTAAAGATATTTTGGAGGCAGCTACTTGGAGTTAGTGCATACTTTCTCTAAGCATTACCACCTTCCACTTTACTCTAAATCTAGGGCTGGTTTTGCCACTGCAATTTTACAGGGCATTTTGGCAGCTCCTCCTGCTTTCTAGCTTTGCCATCCTCCCTTACCTCTGCTTTGGGATTCTACCCAAGTGTAAGGACTGCAGCAATGTGAGATGAAGAACATAGTACAGTTTTGTACCTACCATAAATGTAGATGTTCGAAGATCTACATTGCTGCAGTCCAATTTACCCTCCCTCCTTCCCCTCTATTTTTAGAGGCAGTGGTGTGGTTTGGGTTGCAAATATTGTGGATATTGTATATATTGTACATATGTTTAGTGCAAGGGTGGTTGGTTGTTTTTTGTTGTCTTTTGGGTTTGACCTTTCCTTTTAGGGTCTTCTGACATCTGGGGCAAGAAAAGACTGAGGATATGACGTCGGTCATGCGCATTTGTACCCTGACGTCCTGATGTCAGTCTAAAGCGCCTTGACCGACGTCAGCCTAATACTTTGCTATTCGGGCCGACCGAGGACAGCGGACTACCCAAGTGTAAGGACTGCAGCAATGTAGATCTTCGAACATCTGCATTTATGGTAGGTACAAAGCTGTACTTTTTCTCTTGATCTCAAGGCTGCTTACCTCCATATACCCATTAATCCCCTTTTCAGGAAGTTTTTATGCTTCTCTGTTGCTTCCTGACATTTTCAGTTCTCTGCTTTGCCCTTTAGCCTTTCTACTGCCTCAAATATTCAACAAATGCCTAGCTTTTGTGATTGGTTTTTCCAGACGCAAAGGCATTCAACTCTTTACTTTGACTTAGTTATTCAAGCCTCTTCTCCAGAAATTATTTTACAGTACCTTCAGTGGGTCGTCACTGTGTTGCAGAGCCCTTGGGTTCACTATAAATTTTCAAAAGTACCTTTCTGTCCCCATCACGGGATCATGTTTTTCTGGGTTGCAGGCTCCAGACTGTTCTGATGCTAGCATCCCTGCCTTATCCCAAGGCTTTGACTCTGATTTCCTTTTTTTCTGTCCCTTTTTTCTCTGGGAATTTGTGGGCTCTGGGATTTGTGGCATCCACCATCCCTTTGTTTCTTTTCACCAGATTGCACATGAGAATGCTTCAGTGGTATCATCTAAAGTTAGTTTGACTTCAGCATCCTCATCCTCTAGAGTTTCTCTAAATCCCTTTTCTTACATGTCTCAAGTTGGAATTTTATCTGACTTTGAATCCAGGGCTTCCTTTTCATCCCCTGCTCTTTGACAGGGGTTAGGGGGGGCTTCCTTCGGAAACCTAAAGGTGTGCAAGGCCTTTGGTCTCTCAGCATCAGAAGGAGCTCATCAATATAAAGGAGATGAAAACTCTTCTGTTGGCCCTCACTGTTTTTCATCCTCTGTTCTTTGTGTTTCACTGTTGCAGTCATTACATTTGGGTAGTCTGCTGGCAGGTTGCCCTCAGTCGGCCTGATTAACAAAGTCTTGGGTCCTGCGTCGGTTGCTGTCCCTTCTTCCATGACGTCAGGTTGTCTGGGGTATAAAACATGCAGCTGACGCCATTACATTAGTCTTTCTTGCCGCGTGGTGCCCGAAGCAGAAGCAGTTCGCAAGTGCCGGTCGGCAGACTCCGTAAATTTTCGTTTTCGAGTTTCCGAACCGAAGTCTTCAACTAAAAAGCTAGGTACCCTGTTGGGGTAACCTTTTCTTGCTCCTTACCGATGTCAGTAAAAGTTAATAATTGCATTACTTGTGGGAATACCTCATAAAGATTTTCATTTGTACTGTATTCCTTGCCTAGGCCCTGAGCACAACGTATTGCTGTCAGTTTTGTGCTAAATTTAATCAATGCACTATTAAGCATCTGTATATTTTTGCTTCAGAATATTTTGTCTCGCGATTTAATTATCCAGAAATGTCACCGGTTAGCAATCCGACTAACGGAATTCCTAAAAAACGCAAAGAAAAAGACAGGCCGTCTAGGTCCAAATCTGACGACGATGCTTCTCTTAAGCCAGTCGCAGGTTCGCCGGTACTCAGGTGCTTTCGCAGCCCCGGATACCTGCTATTTCTGATTCGCAGGCCTCTACTGATACCCATTCAGAGTCCGGTATGCCGCGAGAGACTTCAGTTATGTAACCCGTGGATGTCTCTACATTAGATGGGTCTGGAGCCGCTGTGCAGGCACCGGCTTCTAAGGGTGTTTTCAGGCCTACAGCTTTGTATATTAAACAGACGCCATCTTCAAAACTACGGCCAAAAACTAAATCTATGTCTAAAAAAACAACGCCTGGGCCACATGTGCAGGCCCCTATGCCTAAAAAACAATGATCAAAATGGCTGAAGATTTAATTACTCTGATCACGGGTAGCCAACCCCCCCCCCCCCTTTCTAAGAGGCCTAGGCAAGACATTGATTATGAATCTTCTGAACAGGATTCTGTTTCTTCTGATTCTTCTAATGAACAGGATTTGTCTATACCTATTTATGAGGACTCTGATGCAGAAGAGTCCATTCCTTCTGCTTCTCCCCCTGCGGATTTCTCTTTTGGGGGAACCTTACATACCTTAAGAGGAACATTTACACTGGGAAAGACAGGACTTCTCTGAATCTAAAAAGAGACTTAGGGATTTTCTTCTTCGTCCTCAGCATAGGCCTTTGGCTATACCTCCTATTCTAGACATAGTTGATGATGTTTTTTCATAATCTAGTATGGCTCCTGATTCTCTGCCTCAGGCTCCTTGTAAGCCAGACAGATACTAGAGGATTCCTGACTCCCACAAATTCCTTTTCAAAAATCCTATTGCAGATCCTAAGACCATTTCTCAGGGTCCCAAGGCATTAAGGCCTCTTCTGCTAAAAATCCTACCCCTTCTGATAGAGATTCCAGGGTGCTGGATAGATGGGGTAAGAAGGTTTACACTTTTGCTACCTTGGCAATCAGGGATTTAAACTGTCAATTTCATATGCTTAAATATTAAAAGTATATCATGGGACTGCTTAAACAGAAAATGATGTTAATTTCTGACTGTGTGGAAAATAGATTTACAGGATTTATTGCATTCAGCTGAACAACTCGGAAAACGTACTTTGCAATGTGGTTTTGATGCTTTGGAGGCCTCTTGCAGGGCTGCTGTAACTGGGTCTGTGCTTAAAAGGCATGCTTGGCTCAAAGAGCAAACTCTGCCTGGTCATGTTAAAGCAAAATTGTTGGATGCTCCTTTACAACAGACCGTCTCTTGGTAATAAGGTTGAAGAAGTTTTAAAAAAGTTGGAAGGTAAAGTTAAACCTATGCAAACCGTGAAAGATTTCTTAGTGCAACCTCCAAGATTTAGTAGGCATTGGCCTACTAAGAACTGGTCCTTTCTAGTTCCTTCAAGAACCACTCAAGTCAAATCCAGACATTCCAAAGGCTCCAGGTTTCAGTCACAAGGGACTTTTAGAACAAAACAATGGGGTGCCTCCTCCTCCTCCAAATCTGGAAACAAGGCACCTCCCTATGGTAAGCAGCCTCTATGACTTCCCTTTATACTTTTACCAAGCACTTACCTTTTAGCCGCCCCTTTGGGGGGGAACTGGCACTTCATGCAAGAAACTGGCAACTTATAACCCAGGACAAATGGATTTTAAATGTAGTATCCCAGGGATACAGATTTCATTTCCACACTTTGCCAATCCCAAACGGATAGCCAGACCTGCCCCCAAATCAGTGGGCAGAGACACAGAAACAAGTACTGTCCCTCATGAACATGGGGGCTATTCAACCACTTCCAGAAGAGGAAAAGGGGCAAGGCTTCTATTCAAGACTTTTCCTGGTACCCAGAAAAGACAAGTCATGGCGTCCAATTCTGGACTTGTCTACTCTAAACTCATTTCTGGACATTCCAAAATTCAAGATGCTGACTCTTCAACAGTTACTTCCTATGCTAGGCAAAGATGCCTGGTTGGTAACTCTAGACTTAAAAGAGGCTTACCTGCATATCCCAGTCAGGGAGTATTGCAGAAGATTACCTCCGCTTCAAAGCAGGCTACTTGCCTTACCATTTCTCTGCACTGCCCTTTGGCTTATCTACTACGCCCAGGGTCTGCACAAAGTGCCTGGCTCCAGTAATTGCATTTTGCAGGCAAAGAAATATTCAAATATATCCATACTTGGACGATTGTCTAATTCAGGCAGAAAACAAGGACATTCTTCTAAAATATCTGGCGTTTGTGAAAAGGGTTCTAACTTGTCTAGAGTCACACCATAAGCGAAAAGAAATCACAACTGGTACCCTCTCAAAAAATTACATTCCTGGGTGCAAGCTTGAATACAACTGCCCAGATGGCTTACCTAACACCAGAAAAGCAAATTCATTTGGTAACTTACTTCAAACAGGTGGCCACAAAAACCCTGCTGTCTGCAAGACAAATTCTGCAAGCCTTTGGGTTCATGGCCTCCTGCATTCTTCTAATTCCGTATGCAAGACTGCGTATGAGGAAACTTCAATGGTACTTAAAAAGTTTCTGGAGTCACCTTTGTTACAGCCTGGAAACAATGATTCCTATCATACTTTGCCTGCAACTAGAGTTCCTATGGTGGGCAGATCCTTGCCACCAAAACAAGGGGCTGCCTTTCACCCAACCCCCTGCCACCCAAACTCTAACTACAGATGCATCAGACTATGCTTGGGGGCTCATCTAGCATGGAAGTGCATTCAGGGCAAATGGAGCCCAAATCAAATGTACCTTCATATCAGTCAGAAGGAGAGATGCTAGCTGTACAGAATGCACTGACAGACTTCAAGGACTACCTTCTTCCAGGACAGCTAATGATAGACAGACAACACCACAGATGTTCATCATGTTACCCTGCTGCAGTCATCACACTTGGGTTATCCTGCCATCAGGCGGTCCCGCAGTCTGCCCGAATTCCAAAGTTTTGGTCCGGCGTCGGTTGCTGTTGCTTCTTCCCTGACGTCAGTGCGCCAGGGGTATATAAGAGGTATCCGACACCATTTTCTTCAGTCTTTCTTGCCGCGCGGTGCCTGAAGCAGAAGCAAGTTCGCAAGTGCCGGTCGGCCGACACCTGAGATTTTCGAAGAGTTTCAGTCCGAAGTCTTCAAAGCTAAGTACCCCATTGGGGAACCTTTTCTTGCCTCAGTCCGATGTCAGAAAAAGTTAACAATTGCATTTCTTGTGGGAAGCAAATACCTCATAAGGACTTTCATTCTTTTTGTATACCTTGCCTAGGCCCAGACCACGACATCTCTGGTTGTTGGTTTTGTGCTAGGTTCAATAAGAAAACTATTAAGCGACTCTTTGATTTCGCACGACACTGCTTTGGTAGGAAATTTAATTACACTATGCCGTCGGAGCAACCAACTACCGGCGTGCATAAAAAACCGCAAAGATAAAGAAAGGCAGCCTAGATCCAAGCCAGAGTCCGAGCTCTCGGCTGGGCCCGGTCGCCGGTTTTCAGTGAGGTGCCTACGCAGCCCCTGGCTACCGCTGAATTGGATCCCCAGACCGCTTCAGATTCTCCAGCAGAGAGTTCTAGGCCGACACAGCCATTTTCTTTAGGCCCTACTGACGACATTGCAGTAGGAGAAGCCGGTGCTGTAGAAACACCTTCGGTTTCTGAAGGTGTCTTCAGACCGACTACTCTCACCATAAAATCTTATGCTAAGCTTAAGACTCCTCTAAAACCAAAAAAGCCTGCACTTCAGTCTCCAGGTCAGGGCCCTATGCCTAAGAAACAGATGCTTAAAATGGCTGAAGATTTCATTTCTTTGATCAGGGGTTCCCAACACCCCCCCTCCCCCGACAAAAGGCCTAGACAAGAGGAGGATTATGCCTCCTCTGATCAAGTGTCTGTTTCCTCAGGTTCCTCTGAAGAACAGGATTACTCCTTTCCTCCTTATGAAGATTCTGATGCTGCAGACTCCATTCCCTCAGCTTTTCCCCCTGAAGATTATTCCTTTGGGGAAACCTTACATACCATGAAGGGAACATTTCCACTGGGAAGGTCAGGATTACTCAGACTCAAAGAAAAGGCTCTGAGAGTTTCTTTTACTCCCCCAGCACAGACCCCTTGCTATCCCCCCAGATGTCCTTCAAGGATGCATCTGCAGTCCTTACAAATGGGTTGTCCTGTCATCAGGCAGCCCTTCGGTCGGCCGGATTCCAAAGTCTGGGTCTGGCCTCGGCTGGTGTCGCACTTCACCCGACGTCATAGCTGCAGTTCTTCGGGTATAAAGGCATCAGCCGACGCCATTTTCCCCAGTCTTTCTTGCCGCGTGGCGCCCGAAGCAGAAGCTGTTCGCAAGTGCCGGTCGGTCAGAAGCTAGCCCTATTTTCAGTAAATTGGCATTACATCACAGGAGACAAATGGATTTTGCAAACAATTGACCAAGGTTACAGGTTTCATTTCCATACTCTACCAAGGAAGAGAGGAATGCCAAACCTACCTCCAAATCAGAAGACAGAAGCTCTAGAACAAATAACACACCTACTAAGGATGAGAGCTGTAGAAAGAGTACCATCTATGGAACAAGGGCAAGGATTTTACTCCAGACTCTTCTGGTACCAAGAAAAGAAAACCAATGGAGACCTATTCTCGACCTGTCCGCTTTAAACACATCTCATTGTTCCAAAATTCAAAATGCTGACCCTACAGCAGCTTCTTCCCATGCTGGGCAAGGAGTCTTGGCTGGTAACTCTAGATCTCAAGGAGGCATACCTGCACGTCCCCATACGACCAAATTGCAGGAGATACCTCAGATTTCTTGCAGGATCAGAGTATTATCAATTCTCAGCATTGCCCTTTGGCTTATCTACTGCGCCCAGAGTATTCACGAAATGCCTGGCATCAGTAATTGCTCATTGCAGGCTTCAGGGAATTCAAATTTACCCTTACCTGGACGACTGCCTGTTACAAGCGGACAACATCAACAAATTAACAAAAGATTTGCAAAGGGTCATTCAACTACTGCAAGCCCTGGGATACACAGTCAATATAAAAAAGTCAAGGCTGATTCCATCCCAAAGGATAACCTTCTTGGGTGCAGATCTGGACACATCAAAACAAATGGCATTCCTGACAGTAGAAAAACAGGAGCAACTCCCTTTCTACTTCATGGCATTAACAAAACAGAACCAGCTAACAGCAAGAAAGGTCCTGCAAGCTCTCGGCTACATGGCATCCTGCATAATATTGATTCCACATGCCAGACTACATATGAGAAAGTTACAATGGTACCTAAGGAATTTATGGTCTCAGCACAAGCACAGCCTAGAAACCCAAATTCCGATAATTCCATGCCTGAAGCAAGAATTCCAATGGTGGGCTCAGGCCTGTCTATCAAACAAGGGACTGCCCTTCCACATCACTCAACCAAGCCAGACCATCACAACAGATGCCTCAGACCTCGGTTGGGGGGCACACATGTTGGACAAGTGCATACAAGGCTTATGGACTCAAGACCAGATGCACCTACACATAAATCAAAAGGAAATGCTGGCAGTAAAGCTGGCAATTCAGGCATTCAGACCATTTCTTCAACAGGGTCAACTGCTGATAAGGACGGACAACACCACAGTTATGTGGTACATCAACAAACAGGGAGGCACACATTCATACCCTCTATGCCGGATGGCAATGGATCTCTGGAATGTGGCACTGAGCTTCAACATTCAGTTACAAGCAATTTTTGTGCCAGGAAAAGAAAATATACTAGCAGACATCCTAAGCAGAACTACCACGGATGCCCACGAATGGATGCTGCATCCGGACATCTTCAAAACCATTACAGAGAAATGGGGACTACCAGAAATAGACTTATTTGCATCCCCTCACAATCACCAACTGAAAAAATTCTGCACAAGGACGTACCACCCACTTACTTGGAAAGTGGACTCCCTATCTTTCAGTTGGAACAACCTGACAGCTTATGCATTCCCACCTCTTCCTTTGATGCACAAGGTACTATTGAAAATCAAAGAGGACCGTCCAAGGATCATCCTGATACCTCCAGACTGGCCAAGGCAACATTGGTACCCATTACTGAGGAGTATGTCTCGGGAACAAATATGGCATCTGCCCCTAGTTCCCTTGCTGTTAACGCAGAACAACTTCAAAACCCTGCATCCAAGCCTGAAAACACTGCAACTGGCTGCCTGGAACATTGCATAAGACCAAATAACCCAGATTTATCTCAAAGGGTTAAAGACATTATCTTGGAGGCTCGCAGACCCTCAACAAGAAAAAATTATTCAGCAAAATGGAAAAGATATCTCATTTGGAGTTCTGAAAAAGGAGAGAATGTGTCACTGGTAAACATAGCTAACGTCCTGGAATACTTGGCAGAGCTCTTCCACAACGGCCTGTCCTATTCTTCCATTAAGATTCATGCATCAGCTATTTCAGCAGAATACAACTTGAATCCTCCAGTCTTCTCACATCCTCTGCTCAGACAGTTTCTGAGAGGAATTAAAAATGTAAATCCACCTAGGAAGCCACCATTGCCAGCATGGGACTTGAACTTTGTGCTAGAAAAGTTGACACTCCCTCCTTTCGAACCAGCAGCAACAGCAGAATTACAATACTTATCATGGAAAACTGCTTTCCTGCTTGCAATCACTTCAGCAAGAAGGGTTTCTGAGTTACAGGCATTAATGGCAGTACAGCCCTTCCTGATCTTCCATCAAGATAGTGTCCATGAGAACTAATCCTACTTTTATGCCAAAGGTGGTCTCCAGGGTATCTTTAAATCAAGCTATCCACCTACCTACATTCTTCCCCAACCCACAGAACAGGGGGGAAAGACTGTTGCATACCTTGGATGTACATAGACAATTACGTTACTACCTGGACAGAACCAAGAGCAATAGAAAAACTGACCAGCTTCTGGTAGCATATGCAACAGGAATGGAAGGAAAAGCAATTTCAAACAGACAATCTCTAAGTGGATAGGAAATTGCATTAAATTTTGTTACTCCTACCATGGGAAGAAAACTCCAGAAAACATCTGGCCTCACTCTACAAGAGCTGCAGCCACTACCACAGCTTTTTTACGAGGAGTGGCTACCAAAGACATTTTAGAGGCTGCTACTTGGAGCTCCGTGCATACATTTGCCAAGCATTATAATTTACCTTTATATTCCAGATCCCGAGCAGGTTTTGCCACTGCTGTTTTGCAAGGGATCTTAACTACACCATAATCTTATTACTCCTCCTCCCCCAGTTTGGCTATGGTATTCTACCCATTTGTAAGGACTGCAGATGCATCCTTGAAGGACATAGTACAGTTTTGTACCTACCATAAATGTAGATGTCCGATAGGCATGCATCTGCAGTCAGGATTACCCACCCTCCTTCCCCTCTGTGGTACTCCTAGGGTATTTGCCCATCTTGTAGCTAGCTGGGGGAATCTATTATGGTGTATTTGTTTGTATATATGTACATATATGCTTATTATTTGTTTGCTCTCTACTATTTGGAACCATTTGCATTTATCCAAATTTAGCCTTCCTAGAGGGCACCTGGCATCTGGGGCAAGAAACACTGAGGAAAATGGCGTCGGCTGATGCCTTTATACCCGAAGAACTGCAGCTATGACGTCGGGTGAAGTGCGACACCAGCCGAGGCCAGACCCAGACTTTGGAATCCGGCCGACCGAAGGGCTGCCTGACGACAGGACAACCCATTTGTAAGGACTGCAAATGCATGCCTATCGGACATCTACATTTATGGTAGGTACAAAACTGTACTTTTTAGACATTGTGGATGATGTTTTCTTAGAATCTAGTCTAAATCCAGATTCTATGCCTCCTGCTCCAGCCAAACCAGATAGATACTATAGAGTGCCTGACTCACAAATTCCTATACAAAATCCCTGTTGCTGATCCAGAGACAATCTCCCAGGGTCCCAAAGGGGCTAAGGCTTCTATGGCTAAAAATCCTGTACCCTCTGAAAGGGACTCCAGAGCACTAGATAGGTGGGGGAAGAAGGTTTACACCTCAGCTACTCTAGCTATGAGAGCACTAAATTGTCAATTTCACATGCTTAAATACCAGCAATTCCTAATGTTTCAAATAAAACAAAAGATTGGGTACGCACCCTCAACAGTCTGAATTCAAGGAAATGCAGGATCTGTTGCATGCAGCTGAACAGGTGGGCAAACATACTTTACAATGTGGTTTTGATGCCTTGGAAGCTTCCTCTAGAGCAGCTGTTACTGGGTCTGTTATACGTAGGCATGCTTGATTAAAGGAACAATCTCTGCCTGATCATGTTAAAGCAAAGTTATTAGATGCACACTTACAGCAGAATGTCTTATTTGGGGTTAAAGCAGAGGAGGTTTTAAAGAAAATGGAGGATAAGGCAAAATCTATGAAGACAGTCAAAGATTTCTTACAAGTACAGCCCCCACGCTTCAGCAGAAATTGGCCAACAAAAAATTGGTCCTTTCCAGCTTCTGACAGACCACAGAGGGGTAAATACAGGCGCCCAAGGGGCAGAGGGCAAGCACATATCCCTTACAAACCTCGCCAATGGGACACTGCAACACAGAAGGGAGGAGAAGACAGGCCACAAACTACTAGAAGGCAAACACAATGACTTGTACCTTAAACTGCCAAGCAAAACTCTCTTGGCAGCACCCTTGAAGGAAAATTAGCACTTTTTGCAGACAACCGGCGCATCGTCACGAAGGACAAATGGGTCCTAGACATTATCCCACAAGGATACAGATTTCATTTCCACACCTTGCCAAGGATAAAAGGAATGCCAAACCTGCCACAGAATCAATGGGCAGAGGCACAAAGACAAATTACAGCTCTCATGGACATGAGAGCCATTCAGCTGGTACCTACACAGGAGCAAGGCCAAGGATTTTACTCAAGGCTCTTTCTAGTCCCCAGAAAGGACAATGCTTGGAGACCCATTCTGGACCTTTCAGTTTTAAACACCTTCTTGCAAGTACCCAAATTCAAGATGCTAACACTACAGCAGCTTCTTCCCATGTTGGGCAAGAAAGCTTGGCTAGTAACGGACCTCAAGGAGGCATACCTGCATGTCCCTATCAGACAAAATTGCAGAAGATACCTCCGTTTCATTGCAGGTTTAACCCATTACCAATTCTTTGCACTGCCCTTTGGCTTATCTACTGCGCCCAGGGTCTTCACAAAATGCCTGGCACCGGTAATTGCATACTGCAGACAAAGAGGAATTCAAATATACCCATACCTGGACGACTGCCTCATCCAAGCAGAAAGCAAGGACATTCTCTTACAACACCTGGCCTTTGTAAAACATCTTCTAAGTTGCCTAGGGTACACAGTAAATGAAAAGAAATCCGAACTAGTGCCCTCACAAAATGACATTCCTGGGTGCCAGCTTGAATGCAACGACCCAGATGGCTTATCTGACGCCAGACAAACAACTACAATTAACTCAATACTTCAGAGCAATGGCAACAAAGACCCAACTCCCTCCAAGAAAAATTCTGCAGTCCTTGGGCTTCATGGCATCTTCCATACTACTAATACCATTTGCAGAACTGCATATGAGGAAATTATAATGGTACCTAAAAAGCGTATGGACTCGCCACAGCTTGGAAACAATGATACCTCTCATTCCCTGCCTTCAGCAGGAGTTTCTATGGTGGTCACAGGCATGTCACCTTAACAGGGTCAGCCTTTCACCTTACCCCCAGCCAGGCAAACTATGACAACAGATGCATCGGACTATGCCTGGGGGGCACACATGGCAGAATGGTGCATTCAAGGCATATGGACTGCAGATCAAAGGAATCTGCACATCAATCAAAAAGAAATGCTAGCCGTACAAAATGCTCTGACAGCCTTCAAGGACCTCTTACATCCAGGACAGCTTATCATAAGCACAGACAACACCACAGTAATGTGGTACATAAACAAGCAAGGTGGTACACACTCCTACCCTCTATGCAGGCAAGCAGTGACCTTGTGGAACACAGCACTGGCTTACCAAGTTCAATTACAAGCTCAATTCCTGCCAGGAAAAAAGAACACATTGGCAGACGACCTAAGCAGAAACATGGATCCCCACGAGTGGAAACTGGATCCACAAGTATTTGCAATGATAACTCAAAAATGGGGGCTCCCAGACATAGACCTGTTTGCCAGTCCCCAAAACTATCAACTAACAAAATTTTGCACAAGGACTTTTCACCATCATGCTTGGAAAGTGGACGCACTCTCATTCAGTTGGAAAATGCTGACAGTATATGCCTTTCCTCCATTACCCGTTCTCACAAAGGTGCTGCTGAAAGTCAGGATGGAGAGACCCCGAATGATACTCATTGTCCCAGACTGGCCACGCCAGCACTGGTACCCACTATTAAGGAATATGGCCCAGGGCCCACCATGGATTCTACCACAAATTACCCATCTGCTCACACAGCAAGACAATCAGATTCTACACAGCCAGCTCAAAACCTTAAACTTGGCTGCATGGCAAATCACCTAAGCAACCAGCCAGCTCCTCTCCCACAAGCTGTTATGGATGTTATTCTGGAGGCCAGGAGGCCCAGCACCAGGAAAGCCTACTCAGACAAATGGAAAAGGTTTTGCGCCTGGAACCAAGCTAAAGGCCAAAATACCCTTCAGCCTGACATACCTCAGATTCTGCAATATTTAACCGAGATGTTACACAAAGGGCTTTCTTTTTCATCTATTAAAATCCATGCCTCAGCTATTTCAGCTCACTACAACACGGATCCTCCCTTATTTTCACATCCACTCCTAAGGCAGTTTCTCAGAGGGGCCAAAAACATTAGGCCTCCCAGGAGAGCACCAACACCTACTTGGGACCTCAACTTTGTTCTTGAAAAACTTACGCTACCTCCTTTTGAGCCAGCTTTCTCAGCTGACTTAAAGTTTATATCATGGAAGACTGCCCTGCTGCTAGCAATTACTTCAGCGAGAAGAGTTTCAGAGCTTCAGGCACTAGTGGCAGTAGAGCCTCTCCTCATTTTTCATCAAGACAGAGTTTCTGTACAATCTAACCCCTCCTTTATGCCTAAGGTGGTATCCAGTGTACCTGTAAATCAAACCATCCGTTTACCCACCTTCTTTCCAAACCCACAGAACAAAGTAGAAAGACTCCTACATTCCTTGGACATTCACAGGCAGCTACGTTACTACTTGGATAAAACTAAGGTTTTCAGAAAATCTGACCAGCTTTTTGTATCCTATGCTACAGCATCACAAGGAAAGGCCATCTCAAAACAGTCCATTTCCAAATGGATAGGACTTTGCATACGTTTTTGCTACACCCACCATGGAAAACCAGTTCCTGCTAGCATAAGGCCCCACTCTACCAGGGCAGCAGCTACATCTACAGCCTACCTCAGGGGGCTGCCAACCAAGGATATTCTGGAAGCTGCAACTTGAAGTTCAGTACACACCTTCACCAAACATTGCCACTTTACTCTACTCTAAGACTAGAGCTGGCTTCGCCACTGCAGTTTTGCAGGGCCTTATAGCCTCCTGTAACCCTGTTTGACTCCACCACCCATCCTTAGCTTTGGGATTCTACCCAAGTGTGTTGACTGCAGCAGGGTAACACGATGAACATAGTACAGTTTTGTACCTACCATAAATGTAGATGTTTGAGTGTATACCCTGCTGCAGTCCAGGTTACCCTCCCTCCATCCCCTCTGAACTACCTGAACTTATCTCTACCAGTCTATCCTATACTACCTTTGTGGTGTATTTGCTTGTGCCTAAGGGTTTTACCTATTAGCGTTGGATGCCTCTTTTATACCCCTGGCGCACTGACGTCAGGGAAGAAGCGACAGCAACTGACGCCGGACCAAGACTTTGGAATTCGGGCCGACTGCGGGGACCGCCTGACGGCAGGATAACCCAAGTGTGATGACTGCAGCAGGGTATACACTCGAACATCTACATTTATGGTAGGTACAAAACTGTACTTTTTGTGGTACATAAACAAGCAGGGGGTACACACTCGTATCCCCTTTGCAGACTAGCCATGGCATTGTGGAACACAGCTTTGACCTATCAAATACAGCTGCAAGCTCAATTCCTGCCAGGAAAACTGAATACTCTGGCAGACAAACTAATCAGAAATCTCATGGACCCACACGAATGGAAACTGGAACCACAGATTTTCAGCATATTAACATGCAAATGGAGGAGTCCAGACATATAGTGCTGGGGTGAGGCAAAAAGATCTATCAGTTGGACAAATTCTGCACAAGAACTCGGCACAAAAAAGCCTGGAAAGTGGATGCTCTATCATTCAGCTGGAAAAACCTGTCGGTCTATGCTTTCCACCCCTCTGCCTCTGCTCTCCAAAGTTCTACTAAAAGTCAAAACTAATAGAACATTGAGAGAGAGAGGGTAAGAGAACATATTTATGCAGTAAATCGTGAAGATGAAACTAATGCACTAGCAGAACGTGTTAAATAATGGGATGGAGCATAAATTTAAATGTATAGTCCTATAAATTATTTCAAAAAACAGTAGATTAGGTAATATTAAAAATTTTACAGAGCAGGAAGAAATCAAATGGATCATTCGTATGCAATCAGATAAAGGGAAAGGTCTAAATGACAGGACAACCATAAAACCATTTCTGAGAAATAGACCATTAAAACATAAATTATGATATTATATATATGTATTTAATATGCTCGTATAAGTTAAGAAGCATATCTATTTATAATATAATATATATATATATATATATATATATATATATATATATATATATATATATATATATATACACACACACACACACACATATATATATATATATATATATATATATATATATATATTTCCAGATATTTATTATGTTATAACTGATATGAATTTATTTGTTCATGATATTTATGACATTTCATTTTTATTTGTATTTATATCTTTATTTTATTCTATTATTGAATTTGTAAAGGGCCCAATATGAAATATAATAGTTAATTAATGGATTAGTTATATGAAGATTTATAGATATAACACCATTAAATAACTTGTATATTTCTAAGTTTTATAATAATATATATTCTTGTATTAATGCTATATCTTAATAGTGTTTATATTTTAATATGAAATCTATTTAATACTGTTTTTAATGTAATATATACATATAAGCATTTAATATGTCAACAATGAAATGCAATGCGCTCTATATATTGACATTTTTTAATGGTTAGTATTTCTTTAAGGCAGATTTGTGGCGCCAAGTTTTGTTATTTAAATGTTTGCTTAATGAGAGAAAGCCATTTGTCTGAAGAAGGGTTTGGTATAACCCGAAAGCGCTTACAATAAGCTTTACTATTTTATTTGTCTTTTATGGTGGAATAAAAAGTTAAAATTACTACATTTGCCATGGTGGTGTCTGGAAGTTTTGCTACGAGAATACTTAATTGTTTTTTCTGGACACTTTCAAGTCTACAACTGCTTCCTTGCTTATTTATCTTCGGTTTCGTTGTTGCAGCAAGTAGTAACATGGCAAATGGTAATCCGAATGAAATTGAATTGGATTATAACCCAGAATCTGGACTACAAGATAAACTTGTCTCAGAAATGGAACTAGTCTTTAAAAGATTAATGAACGCTGAAGCGAATGCTGTATTACAGCTACATAGGACGGACCTGCTTAATGCAGGAATTAAGAACTATGAAACTGATCATGCACTTAAAATACTGCAATATACACGTAAAATAGAGAACTTGTTTAATAAATTGAGGAGTACACAATGGCAGCACAAACATATGGAGGCATGTCTTTGCTTCCAAGTAGTGCCGAGCTGACTTAGAATTTTAAAAATGCCAACATTTGGAACTCCCTATCCAGAGCTGCTTGCCAAATGGCAACAACTTAATATTGAGACAAGTTATACATATATGAAAATGCTTATTGAGCAGTATGTAGCAGTTGAAAATATTAATAATGAAATTACTAAACAGAGAATAATTAAATCACTTCTTAACGATGCAGACTGCAATGTGTTTTATGACAGTATGCGTGCCTATGTTAATCTTGAGCGCAAATTACTGCTAACCAAAAAGAGAAAGTTAGAACGAGACATTAAAGATTTCGAACTAGGTCATGTCTTCTCGTGGCAGAGAGAGGCACAAAGAATGGGGAGAACTGGAGAACGTGAACATGATGATAATAATGGTCAACTAATTCCTAAACGGAATCGAACTGTGAATAGAAATATTCTGGATAATCCTCGACAAGACAATATTGAAAATCCATCTGACTGTCCGCAAGACATCTCTTCACAACCATCGGAAGAGAAAAGAAGCCGAACAAAGGCTTTAGTTAGCAGCTATGAGGCGAAATTAACAACCAGTGCCAGTTTATTAACGAAGCCAAGTACTAAATTTACCCACTCAATAGAAGTAGTAGTGATGGCCTCTACATCCAATCAAGAAAATAAAGATAATACAATCATGCATGAAATTGATAACTTGAATATAGATGTCAGAAGAAAAAACACTCTGACAGACTCGCATAATCCTTCTTTTTTAGACCAAATTGGTCGTCCATTTCCACTTCCCATCAGGGAAATGAAAAAATGGACTCCCACAGGGGTCAACAAGAAATGGAAAATGTCTGGGGAATTAATGCATTCGCAGAACAAACTGCAGAAGTAAGTGACTGATCTTGTTTTAAATTTATCTAAATATACATTGCAGGCTCATGAAAAGACACTGCTTAACAAAGGACTGTCCTTTATACCATCCAAGACTGCAGATATAACTGATTTTGTTTTAGAGGTGAAGAATTTTGCCAGGAATACTGCTCTGAGAATGTTATTTAAAAATGACTCTACAAATGATGTATGTATTTATAAAAAGCCTAGTGCATTTATACCCCATCTACATCCTATGTTAGAAGCCTTTGAACAATCAGTAGAGAGGGACTTAATATGTGGGATAGTAAGAATGGAAAGAACCATAAATTTCATAATTTGAATAATAGAGAATATGAGGCTTTAATTAGCCTAAGTAACAATGAAGAAATCATAATAAGGCCCGCTGATAAAGGAGGAGCCATAGTTATTCTAGACAAGCATTATTATGATGAAACTATGAGAACAGTGTTACATGAAGACGAAACATACAAATTGATTAATAAGATACAGCTTAACAGAATTATATATAATATGCATAGTAACCTATATGATCTATTTATGTTCAATGTTATAAATGCTGATCTTTATAAATATTTGCTGGCAGAATTACCTACTATACCAACTATTAGAGGTCTTCCTAAAGTCCATAAAAATTTATCTAAACCCAAAATGAGACCGATAGTCTCTAGTAGAGGATGGTTGACAGAACTGCTCTCCATTTTTGTTGAAAATCAACTTAAGAATTTAGTATGGAAAACAAAAAGTATAATCAAAGATAAGGTTTTAAATACTTAGCATAGAATTAGGAAATGAAATTGATAGACTAAATATATGGCTGGTAACTCTAGATGTTAAATCATTATTTACAGTGATTCCTAACAAAGAAGGACTTGAGTTCTTGAGAACATTTTTATGCTATAACCATGTTGATTCTAATATAGTAACGAAATGTATGATGTTATTAGAGTTAATATTAGAGAATAATGTATTTATGTACGATGATGAATATTATTTACAGAAACAAGGAGTGGCAATGGGGCACACCTTGTGCTAATTCGGATGCTAACTTGGTTATGGTCCAATGGGAGAAACCATATGTTTTTGAATCAGAATATGCTAATGTCATATACTATAGAAGATTTGTAGATGTGTTTCTTCTTTGGAAAGGAAATGACATTGATTTAAATAGATTTATGGAATATATTAGACAACTAATTTTTTGATATTTGAAGGCAAATGGTCAAGGATAGAAATTGAATTTTTAGATGTTCTTATTACTAGAGAAAATGGAGTTTTTACTATAGCATTATATCGGAAGAACTGTAGAAAAAATAGCCTACTCCATCGTACAAGCATGCATCCAGGACATGTCTTTCAGAACTTTGTATTAAATCAAGGGAGAAGAATATTACATTTAACAAGTGAAGACAATCAATGTGTTCAAACCATGGATAAATTAAGGAATTCATTTTTGGAGAGAGGTTATTCTAGTAGAGAAACTGATGTCCTCTTAGACCCTCAGATTATAGATAGAAATGGAAAAGGGAAACCAATATTATAAGAAGAATACTGACATACAGACTAGTGAAAAGAAGGGCAATAGCCAACCATCATCTAGAGTTAGATTGAATATTCCCTTCTCTAATAACAAGGACATAAAAGAAATTATAGACAAGAATTGGGCTATACTGACTGCTAATGAAGAAATAAGAGATATAGTAGGGCCTAAACCCAGTTACAGTTATCGCAATAATAAATCTTTGAAAAGGCTACTATGCTATGAAAATAAGAATAATAACAAAATGAAAGTTTTTTCCAATAGACAGGGAACATTTCCATGCCGAGGATGTAATCAATGTCCATATATGATGGCAACTGATAAATTTATAACCCAGATACATACAGATACAAAGAGAATATACTATTTCAAGCATTACGCTGATTGTAAAACTAGAGATATAGTCTACCTAGCAAGTTGTCAGGAGTGTAATTGTTTCTATATAGGCAAAACTAATAGAGCATTGAGAGAGAGCGTAAGAGAACATATTTATGCAATAAATCGTGAAGATGAAATTAATGCATTAGCAGAACGTGTGTTAAATAATGGGATGGAGCATAAATTTAAATTTATGGTCATAGAAATGATTTCAAAAAACAGTAGATTAGGTAATATTACAGAGCAGAAAGAAATCAGATGGATCATTCGTATGCAATCAGATAAAGGGAAAGGTCTAAATGACAGGACAACCATAAAACCATTTCTGAGAAATAGACCATTAAAACATAAATTATGATACATATATATATATATATATATATATATATATATATATATATATATATATATATATATATATATATATTTAATATGTTCTTATAAGTTAAGAAGCATATCTATTTATTAATGTGTGTATATATATATATATATATATATATATATATATATATATATATATACAGATATTTATTATGTTATAACTGATATATGAATTTATTTGTTCATGATATTTATGACATTTCATTTTTATTTGTATCTTTATTTTATTCTATTATTGAATTTGTAAAGGGCCCAATATGGAATATAATAGTTAATTAATGGATTAGTTATATGAAGATGAATAGATATAACACCATTAAATAACTTATGTATTTCTAAGTTTTATAATAATATATATTATTGCATCAGTGCTATATCTTAATAGTGTTTATATTTTAATATGAAATCTATTTAATACTGTTTTTAATGTAATCTATACATATAAGCATTTAATATGTCAACAATGAAATGAAATGCAATGCGCTCTATATATTGACATTTTTTAATGGTTAGTATTTCTTTAAGGCAGATTTTTGGCGCCAACTTTTGTTATTTAAATGTTTGTTTAATGAGACAAAGCCACTTGTCTGAAGAAGGGTTTGATATAACCCAAAAGCGCTTACACTAAGCTTTACTATTTATTTATTTGTCTTTTATGGTGGAATAAAAAGTTAAAATTACTACATTTGCCGTGGTGGTGTCCGGAAGTTTTGCTAAGAGAATACTTAATTGTTTTTTCCGGACACTTTCAATCTACAATTGCTTCCTTGCTTATTTATTAAGTCAAACAGGACAAACCAAAAATGATTTTGATTGTTCCAGACTGGGCTCGCCAACACTGGTACCCACTCCTGCGCAATGTGTCACACCTTCCTCCGTAGCACCTGCCTCAGACACCTTACTTATTGTCTCAGCAGAACAACCAAATTCTGCACACACAGCTCCAAACTTTGAATCTTGTAGCGTGGCTAATTACCTAAATTCACCCTTGACATCCCTCAGCAAGCCTGTGATGAATGTCATTTTAGAGGCAAGAAGGCCTAGTACTAGAACATCTTATGCTGACAAATGGAAAAGATTTTGTGCCTGGAATCAGTCACAAGGGATAAGTCACAAGGGATAAGCACAGCATGCCCAATATTCCTCAGATTTTACAATACTTAACTGAGGTGCTTCACAAGGGCCTGTCCTTTTCTTCCATAAAAATCCATGCCTCAGCCATTTCAGCTCATTACAACACAGAACCCTCCCCTCTTCTCTCATCCTCTGCTAAAGCAGTATCTCAGTGGGGCCAAAAACATAAGACCACCCAGGAGAGCTCCAACTCCTGCCTGGGACCTCAATTTTGTATTGGAAAAACTCACGCTCCCTCCTTTCGAGCCAGCTGCTACTGCAGACTTAAAATTTCTCTCCTGGAAAACAGCTTTCCTTTTAGCAGTCACTTTAGCTAGAAGGATTTCAGAATTACAGGCCCTTATGGCAGTGGAGCCTTTCAGTATTTTTCATGCAAGCAGGGTGTCTCTCAGGACCAATCCATCCTTCATGCCTAAGGTAGTGTCCAGTGTGGCTCTTAATCAGACCATTCATTTGCCAACTTTCTTTCCCAATCCACAGAACAATGGGGAACGGATTCTGCATTTATTGGATGTACACAGACAACTTAGATTTTAATTAAACAGGACAAAATCTCTTAAGAAAATCTGAACAACTGCTGGTGGCATTTGCTGCAGGGGCAGAGGGAATGGCTGTTTCAAAGCAGACTGTTTCCAAATGGATAAGCCGTTGTATTCGTTTCTGCTATATGCACCATGGTACAACTATCCCCCAGGGGATCAGATCTCATTCCACCAGGGCTACATCTACTTCTACAGCCTTTCTCAGAGGAGTTCCTACCAGAGACATTCTAGAAGCTGCTACCTGGAGCTCAGTTCATACGGTCACCAAACATTACCATTTACCTTTATTCTCTAAATCCAGAGCTGTCTTTGCCACTGCTTCCCTGCAGGGCTTTATAGCTGGTCCAAATGCTGTATAAATCCATCCTCCCAACCACAGCTTTGGGAATTTACCCAAATGTAATGACTGCAACAGTGAAACATGAAGAACATTGTACACTTACCATAAATGTAGATGCTCAAGTGTATTCACTGTTGCAGTCCTGGTTACCCTCCCTCCAACCCCGTTTTTCTCTCGCTATACCTCTACTCTCCTTTACTATGCTTAAAAGCCTTTTTGGTGTATTTGCTTTTGTTTGGAGGTATATATTTTTGTGGGTTTTATTTACTTAAATATTTGGCTCCTCGTTTGGGGGGGGCACTTGAGAGCTGGGGCAAGAAAAACTGATGTAATGGTGTCTGCTGCATGATTTATACCCCTGACGACCTGATGTCATGGAAGAAGGGACAGCAACAGATGCAGGACCCAAGACTTTTTGTTAATCAGGCTGACTGAGGGCAACCTGCCAGCAGATTACCCAAATGTAATGACTGCAACAGTGAATACACACTCTAACATCTACATTTATGGTAAGTATACACAACTGTACTTTTCTCCAGGGCCCCTAAAGATCTTTATAGATAACATCACAGTGATGGGGTATGTCATCAACCAAGGGGGGGGGACAAAGTCCTGTCTGCTTTGCAGATATTGGCACTTTAGGTTTGGGAGTTAGCAATTCAGTACCAAGTCGCACTTCAAGCAGTGTACATTCTTTCAAGTCAGAATTTTGTGGCAGACTCCCTGAGCAAAACCATAACACAATCTCATGAGTGGATGCTTCACAGGGATGTGTTTTTTGGATATTATCCACCAGTGGGGTATTCCTCAAGTAGATATAAATGCCTCTCTGAGCAGGTGCTTCTTCAATTTTGTGCCAGGACTTCGTCTTTTTTTTTTTTTTTTTTTTTTTTTTTTTTTTTTGGGAAGGGGATGTTTCTTCAAGCCTTCCATCCCCTTCCTCTCATTCCAAAAGTCTTGTGCAAGATAAAACAGGATGCTCTCGAATTCTTGTTTTGGCCTAGACATCATTGGTTCACTCTTCCATCCCCATCGATCCAATCTTCAGCTGACACTGTGGGTGATAAGATTTTGATTCCCTATAGCAACTTTTTTTTCTGAGGACATGTTTCGGGTTCTGCAGGAGGCCAGACAACCCACTACTAGGGAATCCTACTTATCCAAGTGGAAGAAGTTTTCTGTTCGGTGTCTTTCTTGTAAACTGAACCCACATACTGCAGCTGTTCCTTTGGATGTTCATCGTGTTTCACTGTTGCAGTCAATACACTTGGGTTATCCTGCTGGCAGGCGACCCACAGTTCGCCCGAGTTCCAAAGTCTTGTCCGGCGTCGGTTGCTGTCGCCTCATCCCTGACGTCAGTGCGCCAGGGGTATAAAAGCTGCAAAGAAGCAAAAGCAATTCGCAAGTGCCGGTCGGCCGACTGCTGAGTTTTTCAAAATTGAATTTCAGAACCGAAGTCTTCAATAAAGCTAAGTACCCCGTTGGGGAAACTTTGTTTCTTGCTCCAGACCGATGTCAGTAAAAGTTAATAATTGTATTTCTTGTGGGAAGCAAATACCTCATAAGGACTTTCACCCTTACTGTATTCCTTGCCTAGGCCCTGACAACGACGTTACTAGTTTGTCGGTTTTGTGCTAGATTCAATAAACGAACTATTAAACGTCTGTTTGATTTTGCTCTACATTACTTTGGCCGAAGGTTTAATTACATAATGCCGTCGGAACAACAGACGACCACAATTTATAAAAAAACGCAAAGACAAAAGGACAGTCATCCGAGGTCCAAAATCGATGACAAAGCCTCTTCTAGGCCAGTCGCCGGTTCTCAGTGAGGCACTTTCGCAGCCCCTGACACCTGATACCTCAGAGCCACAGGCTATTACCGACAGCCACGTGGAAACACAGAGGCCTGTGGAAACTCAAAGTATTGGGCCTACGGAAACTATACCCTCAGATGGGTCCGGAGCCGCTGAGCAGGCATTGGCTTCTGAGGGTGTTTTCAGACCTTCACAGCTTACAATTAAGCCCACTACAGCAGCAAAGGCAAAGTCAAATACACCATTAAAGACAAGGAAACAAGTACAGCATTCTCCAGAACAGTCATCTATGCCAAAGAAACAGATGCTTAAGATGGCCGAAGACCTAATTACCTTAATCAGGGGTCCCCCCGACAAAAGGCCTAGGCAGGATACTGATTATGACTCTTCTGACCAGGTTTCCATTTCTTCTGATTCCTCTTCTGATCAGGGATATTCTCTCCCTCC
Source organism: Protopterus annectens (assembly GCF_019279795.1). NCBI lineage: Eukaryota > Metazoa > Chordata > Ceratodontiformes > Protopteridae > Protopterus > Protopterus annectens. Next base: position 1,620,075,862 of record NC_056735.1, on the reverse strand, counting down.
CTATGAGGACTCTGATGCAGAAGAGTCCATACCTTCAGCCTCACCGCTTGGGGATTATTCTTTTGGGGAAACCCTGCACACCATGAGGGAGCATTTCCATTGGGAGAGCCAGAATTATTCTGAATCCAAGAAAAGGCTCAGAGACTTCCTTTTATTGCCTCAGCACAGGCCCCTGGCTATCCCCCCTGTGCTTGATATTGTTCATGATGTTTTTTTCTGACTCCAGTCTGCCTCCTGATTCTTTACCCCCTGCACCAGTCAAGCCAGTTAGGTACTACAGAGTCCCTGACTCTCATAAATTTCTTTACAAAAACCCCGCTGCAGACCCAGAAACAATTTCCCAGGGTCCTAAAGGGGTTAAATCCTGTCCCCTCTGATAGGGATTCAAGAGCTCTGGACAGATGGGGGGAAAAGTTTACACTTATGCTACTTTAGCTGTAAGAGCTTTAAACTGTCAGTTTCACATGCTTAAATACCAACAGTATCTCATGTCTTTGTTAAAGCAGAAAATGGTTTCAAATACAGAAGGTTCTGACAGTAAAGAAATGCAGGATTTATTGCATGCAATTGAACAAGTGGGAAAGCATACTCTGCAATGTGGTTTTGATTCATTAGAGGCTTCTTGTAGAGCCGCAGTTAAAAGTTCTGTTATTCGAAGGCATGCTTGGTTGAAAGAACAAAATGTACCTGACTATGTTAAAGTAAAATTATTGGATGCTCCATTACAGCATGATACTTTGGGGTTAAGGCAGAAGAGGTGTTAAAGAAAATGGAGGATAAAGCAAAGTCAATGCAGACAGTGAAATATTTCTTGCAGGTTCAACCACCTAGATTTAGCAGAAACTGGCCTTCAAAAAATTGGTCCTTTCCAGTGTCAGACAGGCCACAAAGAGGCAGATACAGACGCCCAAGAGGCAGATCACAGCCCCAAGGCTCCTACAGACCTAAGCAATGAGGGGCTTCCGCCCCCAAAGGAGGGGAAGACAAATCACAACCTTATAGGAAACAGTCTCAATGACTTCCCTCTACAAATGCCAAGCACTTACCTCTTGACAGCACCCCTAGGGGGGGAAGCTAGCACTTTTCTCAAAAAATTGGCACATAATCACCCAGGACCAATGGGTGCTGAATATTGTTTCTCAGGGTTACAGGTTCCACTTCTACACGCTTCCAAAACCAAAAGGTATGCCAGACCTGCCACAAAACCAATGGGCAGAGGCACAAAAACAGATTGCTGCTCTTATGGACATGGGAGCTATTCAAAAAGTTCCACAGCAAGAACAGGGACAAGGATTTTACTCAAGACTTTTCTTAGTACCCAGAAAGGACAAAGCCTGGAGACCAGTACTGGACCTGTCAATCCTAAATACTTTCCTGAATGTTCCAAAATTCAAAATGTTAACACTGCAGCAACTTCTGCCCATGCTGGGCAAGAAGGCTTGGTTAGTTACTTTGGACCTCAAGGAGGCATACCTGCATGTCCCAGTCAGACAATCTTACAGAAGATACCTCAGATTCATAGCAGGCTGAATGCATTACCAATTCTCTGCACTGCCCTTTGGCTTATCTACTGCGTCCGGGGTCTTCACAAAATGCCTGGCACCAGTAATTGCATTTTGCAGACAAAAAGGAATTCAAATATATCCATATTTGGACGGCTGCCTTATTCAAGCAGAGAGCAAGGACATTCTTCTAAAGCATCTGGCGTTTGTAAAAAGATTACTAATTTGCCTAGGGTACACAGTAAACGAAAAGAAATCAAAACTAGTGCCCTCTCGAGAGATAATATTCCTGGGTGCAAGCTTAAATACAGCTGCCCAGATGGCTTACCTCATGCCAGACAAACAAAGGCAACTGACTCATTACTTTCATATGATGGCAACAAAAACCCAGCTCCCTGCAAGAAAAATTCTGCAGGCCCTGGGCTTCATGGCATCCTGCATTTTACTAATTCCATATGCAAAACTGCATATGAGGAAACTACATTGGTACCTAAAAAGTGTTTGGACTCAGCATTGTCACAGTCTGGAGACTATCATAACTTTAATTCCCTGCCTACAACAGGAGTTTCGATAGTGGGCCCCAGGCCTGTCACCACAACAAGGGACAGCCATTCACTCTACCCACAGCCAGGCAGACAATAACAACAGATGCATCAGATTATACCTGGGGAGCACATATGGCAGGAAAATGTTTTCAGGGCACGTGGACCAAGGAACAAATGCATCTTCACATCAATCAAAAAGAGATGCTAGCTGTACAGAATGCCTTGACAGCTTTCAAGGACCTAATGCATCCAGGCAAACTATTAATAAAGACGGACAATACACAGCTATGTGGTACATAAACAAGCAAGGGGGCACTCATTCCTACCCACTATGCAGACAAGCCATGATTTTGTGGAACACAGCACTGACCTATCTAGTACATCTGCTGGCACAATTCCTGCCAGGAACAAAAAACACACTGGCAGACGAACTAAGCAGAAATCTCATGGATCCTCATGAATGGAAGCTCAATCCACAAGTATTCAGCATGATAACAAGGAAATGGGGACGCCCAGACATAGATCTCTTTGCCTCCCCTCACAATTACCAAATATGGAAATTTTGCACAAGCACTTATCACCTCAAGCATGGAAAGTGGATGCTCTTTCATTCAGCTGGAAAGGCTTGACAGTCTATGCCTTCCCTCCGATGCCTCTTCTTACCAAAGTATTACTAAAAGTCAGACAAGAAAGGCCAAGAATGATCCTGATTGCACCATACTGGCCACGCCAGCACTGGTACCCCAATCCTAAAGAATTTGTCTCAAGACCCACCTTGGCTTCTACCTCCTAATGCCTCATCTTCTGACACAACAAGACAATCGGAGTCTGCACAGTCAACTCAGAACCTTAAACCTGGCAGCATGGCAGATAATGTAGCCACTCAGACTGCACCTCTCTCTAAAGCTGTTATGGATGTCATTTTAGAAGCCAGGAGGCCCAGCACTAGGAAATCTTATGCAGAAAAATGGAAGAGATTCTGTGCTTGGAACCAGGCACAAGGTCTCGAACCACTGGTCCCTAATATACCTCAGCTTTTACAATACCTAACGGAGATGTTGGACGAAGGCTTATCTTTCTCATCTATTAAAATCCATGCCTCTGCCATTTCAGCTCCTTACAATACGGAACCTCCTATTTTTTCACATCCAGTACTATGACAGTACCTCAGAGGGGCAAAAAATATAAGACCCCCAAGGAGAGCACCAATACCTACTTGGGACCTCAATTTTGTTTTAGAAAAATTCACACTGCCTCCTTTTGAACCAGCCAGCACAGCTGATGTAAAATTCTTGTCATGGAAAACTGCTCGCTCCTAGCAATAACTTCTGCAAGTAAAGTCTCGGAGTTACAGGCATTAATGGCTGTGGAACCTTTCCTCATTTCTCATCAGGACAGCGTGTCTCTTAGGACAAACCCAACATTCATGCCAAAGGTGATTCATGCCAAAGGTGGTCTCCTATGTGGCCTTAAACCAAACCATTCATTTGCCTACCTTTTACCCAAATCCCCAGAATAAAGGGGAGAGACTTCTGCATGCTTTGGATATACACAGACAGCTACGATTCTATTTGGACAAAACCAAAAGCTTTCAGAAAAACTGAGCAACTGTTTGTAGCATATGCTGCAGGATCACAAGGAAAGCCTATCACAAAGCAGACAGTCTCAAAATGGATAGGACACTGCATCCGCTTCTGTTATGCACAACATGGCAAATCAGTGCCTAAGGGCATTAGGCCTCATTCTACCAGAGCAGCAGCCACTTCAGCAGCTTTCCTCAGAGGAGTACCAACCAAAGACATTTTAGAAGCTGCAACCTGGAGCTCAGTGCACACTTTCACCAAGCACTACCACTTACCTCTCTACTCTAAATCCAGAGCAGGCTTTGCCACTGCAGTTCTTCAGGGCTTGTTAGCCTCTCCAAATCCAATTTAGACCCAGCCACCCAACCTCAGCTTTGGGATTCTACCAAAGTGTAATGACTGCAACAGTGAAACACGATGAACATAGTACAGTTGTGTACCTACCATAAATGTAGATGTTAGAGTGTATTCACTGTTGCAGTCCAGGCTACCCACCCACCATCCCCCTTTTCCATTGTTGGGACTTTTCTGTACTACTCATCTCTATACTACCTATGTGTTGTATTTGCCAATAGATGAAACAAATGTTTATAGTTATTTATGCATTTTTGGTGGCATATTTTTATCTTCCAGCCTTCCTATCTAGGGTCACCTGACATCTGGGGCAAGAAAAACTGAAGAAAATGGCATCGGTTGCAGCTTTTATACCCCTGGTGCACTGACGTCCGGGTCGAGGTGACAGCAACCGACGCCGGACCAAGACTTTGGAACTCTGGCCGACTGCGGGTCGCCTGCCAGCAGGATAACCCAAGTGTAATGACAGCAACAGTGAATACACTCATCTACATTTATGGTAGGTGCACAACTGTACTTTGTCTTTGTGTGACTTGCTCAATACTGGGTTGTCATATTCTTCTGTTAAAGCCCACCTCTCAGCTGTTTTTGCTTGTTTGCCTTTAGCTCCTCTTTTTGGCCTCTAGGCTCGAGCCCAAACAGTTTCTTAAAGGCATCCGTCATACTAGACCTTCCAGGAAGCCTGTTCCTCCTTCCTGAGGTCTTAATTTTGTTTTGGAGAAATTAACTCTGGCTCCTTTTGAGCCTGCAGCTTCAGCTTTCTTACATCAATGTTTTCATTTTTTTTTTTTTTTTTGTTAGCCCTTCTGCCAGATGGGTGTCAGAGCTTCAAACAGTTACAGCTTTTCCTTTTTTATTTTTTTTTTTACAAGGATAGCGTGTCTCTTCTTACCAATCCTTCTTTTATGCCCAGGGTGGTGAATGAGTTGTCTCTTAATCAGTCTGTTAATTTGCCCACTTTTTTCCCTTTTCCTAAATCTGCTGCTGAAAAGATTTTGTACACTTTTTGGATGTGCATAGACAGCTCAGATTTTATTTGGACAAAACTAAAGCTTTTTGAAAATCTGATCAGCTTTTTGCTTTTCATCCTAGATCATTTGGTTTGGTGGTTTCCAAGCAACTATTTCCACTTGGATTTATAAAGCCGTTTCTTTTTGTTCTTTTCATGGTAAGAGCCTTCCATCTCTGGTTAAGACTCACTCTACTAGGGTTGTGTCGTGGTGCTTTTTCAATGGTTGAGATACTAATTCTATCCTTGAGGCAGCTACCTGGTCTTTGGTACATACTTTCACCAAGTACTACAAGTTGGATGTCATATCCATGGCTGGAGCTGGTTTTGTTAGGGGCACACTTCATGGGTGCCTAGAAGGCTGTACTGGCCCTTTTTCCTCTATTTCTATTCCTCTATTTCATCTTCTTGAGGTTTTGCACGCTCCCTCCTGTTAGGAATACTGCAACACTGAAATGGAAGAACATGAAACAATTGTGCATAATCTTACCATAACAGTAAACTTCCTTCTCTTCCACTGTTTCATTGTTTAACCCCCCCCCCCCCCAGTCTTTTGTCCCTCTGGATGTGTACATTACCCTCTGGTATCCTAGGGCTGGCTTTCCTCCTGAGGCTTAGTTCTGAGGATGATACTTCTGGATGTCACCTTTAATGACCTATGCCTTGTGCGGGGAGCATACATGTGATGTACGGTATATTGTTAGCAACCTTAAAGGCTTTAGTTTACTGGTGGATGTCTGGCCACCCTTGGCAGGGTTAAGAATATTGCAACAGTGAAGAGAGAAACATCTACTGTTATGGTGAGATTGTACACAACTGGACTAAGAAAGTCCAAGCAATTGTTTGTTTCCTTTTCTGATTCAAAACTAGGCAAACCAATATCTAAAGTTACTCTGGCCAAATAGTTTATCAAAAATTGGGCTTACCTTTGCTAAAAACACTGAGAGGCCACTCCACCAGGTCTATGACAATGTCATCAACCTTTATTGCCCAGAACTTCCTTGGATGATATTTGTGCAGCTGCAACTTCGGCTAATCCTAGTTCCTTTACAAATTGGATCTGGTCTCTAGGGGAAGAGCAGCCTTTGACTTGGCGGTGCTCCTGAATATCCTTCCTTAGAGGCCTCCCAGGATTTAGTTAGCTGGGAACTCTGTTCCAACAGTTGAGGAATGAATTAAAAAGTTATGTATGGATTTGAACTTTCCCATTATTTCCATTACCAGCTTGATATTGGCATCCTGAAGTAATGTAGAAATTGCCTCATGTTTACCGACAGCCCGTTACTTCTCTAGAAAACAGATATGGTATATGAGAGATGTATTTATACAATGTCACTGGAGGCAAAGCTCTCACATAAAAGTACTGCTTATGTTATTAAGGTTGTCAGTAGTACATACACTGCACCATCACACAATTCACAGCAGACATATAGACCCACATATGCTGAGGCACTTAAATGTAACCTTGCTAAACCCTAAAGACCTCCTAGACAAAGTACACATAGCAAATACCGTCAGCAACCCCAAATCCACTCTTTCAAAACAACATCAGCCCATAGAGCCACATTTCATGGACCATCTACTTCTAAGCCCAGAAGGCAAGCCACCATAGAGGCCAACATTCTGGTCATTGGGGACTCTATGGGGAGCCACACTAATGTCCCCCTCACCAGGCTAAGGAGAAAGTCATGGTCAGTTGCTTATAGGGGCTAGGATCTGCCACATTACGCAAGCATTCAGGTCACTGGACAAAAGGCACCAGTATGACTCATCATAGTCCATGTTGGTGTAAACGAACTGAGATGTACCTCCCTAGACTGTATGAAGAGAGACATCATGGAGCTCTCAGAATGTGTGTCCCGTGCTGGTATGAGCCTAGCATTGAGCAGCATTTTACCTTCTCCAAGGAAGATGCCACAGTACGATCATAAGATGACTAACTTTAATAATATGCTTAGTTTCTGGGGTATTCTAAGGGGCTGCAATATTTGTCAATATGGGGTATTCTAAGGGGCTGCAATATTTGTCAGTATGAAAGTAAGTGGTCAACGGACCACGCTGCTTTGCAAGGATGGTCTGTTTTTCTCCCTTCTAGACATCTGAAGTAGTTTACTTCATTTGGTCTTCAACCTGTGGGATACCGGATCCGTATCAGATCCGAGCCGGTAACCTTACTACCATCTGCTCCAATCTCCTTCCCTTACCCATAATACACCTCCACTACCTTACAACCCCAAGATCTCATTTGCCACGGCTAGCTGAAGCATCGTGATCTCCAGATAGTAAGTGGGTGTAAAACTCTTAATCTCTTTTTCTCTTCTAACTTTAAGTTAGTGGTAGTGCAGGTTCCCCTTTCTCCTCCCCTCGCTTGGTGCATTGAGTTTTCTATTTTTTTTTTTTTTTAGAGTTGTTAGCTTAGTTTTAGAGTAGTTTGTGAGTGTGTTTGCCCCCCCTCCAGTGTTTTCTGTGTGTGTGTGTGTGTGTGGTGAGTAGGTGTTTCAGTGAGAAAAAAATACTTTTCTCTTGTTTTCTCCACTGATACTATAGCTGATATGCCCATGCTTAAAAGATGTACTGAGTGTGGCCATAAGTTATCCCCTGCGGATGGCCACACTCTGTGTTATGTGCTTGGGCATGGCCCATCTTAGTACAGACCCCACTATATGCATGGGTTTTAACCCGCGCGCCATCAAAGACAGGAAGGCTAAGTTGGCCCTGAAAGGCCTTTTTCCGTCTTCTGAGGTGGTTGCCTCATCTTCGGCTTTGGTCACAGCGGCTGCTGTGGCCGCCTTTCCGTCTTCTCTTCCCCTGGCTTCTCCTCCCTCCCAGGCTGGGACTTAACCTCCCATGCCAAAGCCTGCGGAAGTGGAGCGGAAAAGGGGCAAAGAGAAGGAGAGAGAGCTGAAGTCGAGAGAGAAACACAAGAGGTCTCCAGACCTCCCTTCACTGGTCAAGACACATAGGATCTGTGACTCCTCTCTGCTCTGATCTCAGAGGCTCTCCCCGGTGCTGGAGGAGACGTGCTCTATATCTAGGGCCTCGGTGCCCTGACCCGCAAGGTCGGAGTCCATGGCCTTGTTGAGGTCCACCCGGTCCTTATCTGAAGTCGACATGGATAAAATGATGAGGTTCATTCGTACTCTGATCCAGATGGGGGTCTTACCAGCCCCCTTTCCCTCAGGAGGGGGGAGCACGCTTCCTTTTTTCCAACCGATTTCTCCTTCTCCAATCCGTCCACCGGGTTCAGAGTATTCGGATCCATGGATGGCTTTAGTCAGGGCGTCGGCGCCTATGGTACCTGCTTCCTCAATGCCGACAGCTGTCTGGAGCGTGTCTGATCCGACCAGCTCTCGGAGCCGGAGCTTGGGTGTCGGATCTGAGGGAGTGGAAATTTTTTCATCGGCTCCACCTTTGTCGGGCCAAGTTCCCTCCCTCGGAGCTCCGTCCACTATGGGCCCGGCTCCAATTCTGTCATTGGACCAGGGGAGACCAGCCTCCTTATTGGTTCCCCCTTGGCATTCAGTGTAGTAGAAAGGGTTCTCTACACTGGATTGAGACCCCTGACTGTCTCCTCGGACTCTGTCTAGACCCCCTCGGCTCTCTCTATGATTCCCATCATTTTACCAGAGGGACAGCCTGTGCTCGAGGAACCCCAGACGTTTCCCCCTGAGGAACAAGTGGCTTGCAAGTTTCTTCCAGAGAGCCCCACCGGAGAGGTGCTTCGCAAGCATACGTGCAAGAGGTGGCACTTGACTCCCCCAGAGTCCCTCACCAAGGATACAGGCTTGGATGATGGGGAAGGTTCCCCTAGGTCACCTCCCGAGGATGTCTCCTTTGGAGACATCATGGAACTCCATCGCCACCGGGGAGGTTGGTCTGCCCCCAAACCATCTTCTGACGAGTCCGTGTTCCTGGAGGCTTTTGGCACGGGCCCATGTACTTCCTGAGTGTTCCCTCCCGCATCCCTTGCTGGACCTGGTCACCTCACGGGCATGGAAGGAGCCTGACACAGTGGAACCAATTCCCAAAAGGCTTGACAAGATTTTCGAGTCCACCGTCGGATAGGCCAGCATGGAATAAGGGCTCCACTGTAGACGCTATGGTAGTAACAGCAGCCACAAAGAAGGAACTAGTCCAGGAGAGTTCCTCGGTTCATCCTCCTGACCAAGAGTCACAGATGATGGACCGCATAGGGAAGTAGGTTTACGCTTCAGCTACCTTTTCTATTAGGGCACTGAACTACCTGGCCCATGTCACAAGACTCCAGTGTGACTTGGTAAAGGAGCTGGTGGAGTCTCCCTCTAAGTCCATGTCGCAGAAGGACCGGGACTCGTTCTCCACGAGGATGGCCACTTTGAAAGCAGTCTGCAACACGTCCATGCGACTCCTTTCACATGCTGCAGAAGGAGTGGCGAGGGCAGCTGGTCCGGCGTGTCCATGAGGCACAACACCTGGCTCAGATTGTCAATTTTCGGAACCTTTCAAGGCATCCTTTGCCAGTGCCCTTTATGACTGCTCTACTCTTTTTGGTAAGACCGTCGGAGACGTTAGTCCAGAGTGAGAAGGACTGGAAGACTCTGCCGTCGGGATCTGCTTCTCTAACCCTCAAAGGTCTTTTTCCCGGAACCAGAGAGGGCAAGAGAAGATGTGGTTCTGGAAGTCACTGTATTCCTGGGACACTCTGGCCTCTTCTTCCCCCATAGGCAGAGGGGGACAGAATGGACACCGGCCCAGAAACAGGGGGGATCCGAGGAATTTTTCTCAGACAGACCCAGATAGCACCCCTGAGGGGTGGCCTGAATGCTCAACTCTGGAGGCAGTCTAGGGACCGATTGTCTTTGCACCTGGTGGCATGGGAGTCCATAACATCAAACCGCTGGGTGCTTCAGATCATATCTAGAGAATACTCTATCCTCTTTGTGGGTCCCCCCAAATCTCCTAAACACCACCCGGACGTACCACCCACGCAAAGGGAGGCAGCAGCACAGGAAATTTCCAAGCTGCTAGAAAAACGAGCCATCAAAACCATCCCCCCAGATCAGTCAGGATCGGGCTTCTACTCCAGGTTCTTTTTGGTGCCAAAGAAAACGGGGGACTCGAGTCCCATTCTGGACCTATGTATCCTGAACCTGTCCGCTGCCAAAGAGAATTTCTGGATGGTTACATTACAGTCCATCCTGCGTACCTGCAAGACAGCGACTGGATGTGCTCATTAGACCTCCAGGATGCTTACTATCACATAAAAATGCACAGAAGCTCCAGGAGGATGTTCTTATTTCACTGTTGCAGTCATTACACTTGGGTTATCCTGCTGGCAGGCTACCCTCAGTCGGCCTGAATTCCAAAGTCTAGGTCCGGCGTCGGTTGCTGTCGCCTCTTCCCTGACGTCAGTGCGCTAGGGGTGTAAAAGATGCAGCAGATGCCATTTTAGTCCGTCTTTCTTGCCGCGTGGTGCCCGAAGCAGAAGCAGTTCGCAAGTGCCGGTCGGCCGACTCCTGAGATTTTCGTGTTCGAATTTCGGATCCGAAGTCTTCATTAAAAGCTAAGTACCCCGTTGGGGAAACTTTTTTCTTGTTCCAGACCGATGTCAGAAAACGTTAATTGTATTTCTTGTGGGAAGCAAATACCTCATAAGGACTTTCATTCTTACTGTATTCCTTGCTTAGGCCCTGACCACGACGTTGCTAGTTGTCGGTTTTGTGCTAGATTTAACCAACCAGCTAGATATTAAGCATCTGTACGATTTTGCATTACACTATTTTGGCAGAAGATTTAATTATACGATGTCGTTGGATAGCCATCTGACTACCGGAATTCACAAGAAACGCAAAGAAAAAGAAAAGGACAGGCATCTGAGGTCTAAAACAGAAGACGAGGCTTCTTCTAAGCCAGTCGCCGGTTCGCCAGTTCTCAGTGAGGCGCCATCGCAGCCCCTGATGCCTGCTGCTTTAGACCCGCAGGGCGCTACCGACTCCCATGTGGAGTCGACTAGACCCGCTGGAAGCTCAAGGTACTGGACCTTCGGAGACTATTCCCTCAGATGGGTCCGGAGTCGCTGAGCAGGCATCGGCTTCTGAGGGTGTTTTCAGACCTACTCAATTATACATTAAACCGACTTCAGCTTCAAAGGCAAAGACTAAAGCACATTTAAAGACAAAGAAACAAGTACAACAGCCTCATGGACAGGCCTCCATGCCCAAAAAACAGATGCTTAGAATGGCCGAAGACTTAATTACTTTGATCAGGGGGTTCCCATCCCCCACCTGATAAAAGGTCTAGGCAAGAGACTGAATATGAATCTTCAGATCAGGTTTCCATTTCATCTGATTCCTCTTCTGATCAGGAATACTCCCTTCCTCCCTATGAGGATTCTGATGCTGAAGAATCTATCCCTTCAGCCTCTCCTCCTGAGGATTACTCTTTTGGGGAAACCTTGCATACCATGAGGGAGCATTTCCACTGGGAGAGCCAAGATTTCTCAGAATCTAAGAAAAGGCTCAGAGACTTCCTTTTACTACCACAACACAGGCCCCTAGCTATTCCACCTGTTAGACATTGTAGATTATGTATTTTCAGAGTCCAGTCTGACCCCTGACTCCTTACCTCCAGCTCCTGTTAAAACGGACAGGTACTACAGGGTTCCTGACTCTCATAAATTCATTTTCAAAAGCCCTCCGGCTGACCCAGAAACTATCTTTCAGGCTCCCAAAGGGGTCAAGGCTTCCACTGCAAAAAAAACCCTACCCCATCTGACAGGGATTCTTAGGGCATTGGACAGATGGGGAAAAAAGATTTATACTTCTGCTACCTTGGCTGTAAGGGCTTTAAATTGTCAGTTTCATATACTCAAATAATCAGCAATATATTATGTCACTGCTTACACAGAAAATGTTGATAAATTCTGAATGTGCAGAAAACAAAGAAATGCAGGATTTATTGCATGCAGCTGAACAAGTTGGAAAGCATACTTTGCAATGTGGTTTTGATTCTTTGGAGGCCTCCTGCAGCGCCGCTGTTGCGGGTTCTGTCATCAGGAGGCATGCTTGGTTAAAGGAACAAAATCTGCCTGATCATGTTAAAGCAAAATTATTAGATGCTCCATTACAGCATGATACCTTGTTTGGTGTTAAAACAGAAGAGGTGTTAAAGAGAATGGAGAACAAAGCTAAATCTATGCAAACTGTTAAGGATTTCTGACAGTTACAGCCTCCAAGATTTAGCAGACACTGGCCTACAAAGAATTGGTTCTTTCCAGTGTCAGACCACAAAGGGGCAGATACAGATGCCCAAGAGGCAGATCCCAGCCCCAAGGTTTGTACCGGTCTAAACAATGGGGTGCTTCTACCTCCAAAAGTGGAGAAGACAAATCACAGACATACAGGAAACAGTCCCAATGAATTCCCCCGTCTGCATCAAGCACTTATCTTCTGGCAGCACCTTTAGGGGGAAAACAAGCACTTTTTTCTCAAAACTGGCACATAATAACCCAGGACAAATGGGTCCTAGACAGTGTCACAAGGCTACAAGATGTTCATCGTGTTACCCTGCTGCACTCATCACACTTGGGTTATCCTGCCGTCAGGCGGTCCCGCAGTTGGCCTGAGTTCCAAAGTCTTGGTCCGGCGTTGGTTGCTGTCGCTTCTTCCCTGACGTCAGAGCGCCAGGGGTATATGAGGCATCTAACGCCATTTTCTTCAGTCTTTCTTGCCGCGCGGTGCCCGAAGCAGAAGCAGTTCGCAAGTGCCGGTCGGCTGACACCTGAGATTTTCAATTCGAATTTCAGTCCGAAGTCTTCAATAAAGCTAAGTACCCCGTTGGGGAACCTTTTCTTGCCTCAGTCCGATGTCAGAAAAAGTTAACAATTGCATTTCTTGTGGGAAGCAAATACCTCATAAGGACTTCCATTCCTATGGTATTCCATGCCTATGCCCAGACCACGACGTCACAGGTTGTCGGTTTTGTGCTAGGTTTAATAAACGAACTATCAAACGCTGTTTTGAATTCGCACGACATTACTTTGGTAGGAAATTTAATTATATCATGTCGGAGCAGCCGACGACCAGCATGCATAAAAAAACACAAGGATAAGGACAGGCAGCCTAGGAACAAGCCAGACTCCGAGGCCTCTGCTGGGCCTGTCGCTGGTTCTCCGGTTTTCAGTGAGGTGCCTACGCAGCCCCTGACGACCACAGAACTAGAACCCCAGACAGCTGCGGATTCTCAAGCGGAGTCTACTAGGCCAACGCAGCCATCTTCATTAGGCCCTTCCGACACCGGAGCAGAAGTAGACCCCGGTGCAGTGGAAACACCTTCGGTTGCAGAAGGTGTCTTCAGACTGACTACCCTCACCATTAAATCTTATGCTAAGCTTAAAACTCCTTTAAAACCAAAGAAGACTGTACATCAGTCTACGGTTCAAGGCTCCATGCCTAGGAAAAACAGATGCTTAAGATGGCTGAAGATTTGATTACCCTAATCAGGGGTTCCCATCCCCCTCCTGATAAAAGACCAAAACAAGAGGAGGATTATGCTTCCTCTGACCAGGTTTCAATTTCCTCAGATTCTTCTGAGGAACAGGATTACACTTTTCCACCTTATGAAGACTCTGATGCTGAAGACTCTATTCCCTCAGCATCTCCCCCTGAAGACTACTCCTTTGGGGAAATTTTACATACCATGAGGGAACATTTCCACTGGGAAGGCCAGGACTACTCTGATTCTAAGAAAAGGCTCCGAGAGTTCCTTTTACTACCCCAGCACAGACCTCTTGCTATACCTCCAGTTTTGGATATTGTGGATGATGTTTACTTGGAGTCTAGTCTAAATCCAGACTCTCTACCTCCTGCTCCAGCCAAACCAGACAGATACTACAGAGTACCAGACTCGCGCAAATTCCTTTATAAAAGCCCTGTGGCTTACCCAGAAACAATTTCCCAGGGTCCTAAGGGAGCAAAAGCTTCTATGGCTAAAAGTCCTGTGCCCTCTGAAAGGGATTCCAGAAAATATACACCTCGGCAACTCTGGCTATGAGAGCATTAAATTGTCAGTTTCACATGCTGAAATATCAGCAATTCCTAATGTCTCAATTAAAACAAAAAATGAGCACACATACTGAGCAGTCAGATTTCAAGGAAATGCAGGATCTGTTGCATGCAGCTGAACAGGTGGGCAAACATACTTTACAATGTGGATTTGATTCATTGGAAGCTTCCTGTAGAGCAGCTGTTACTGGCTCTGTCATACGTAGACATACTTGGTTAAAAGAATAAATCCTTCCTGATCATGTTAAAGCAAAATTATTGGATGCACCTTTACAGCAGAATGTATTATTTGGTGTCAAAGCAGAAGAGGTTTTAAAGAAAATGGAGGATAAGGCAAAGTCTATGCAGACGGTCAAGGATTTTTTGCAGGTACAACCCCCTCATTTCAGCAGAAATTGGCCAACGAACAACTGGTCCTTTCCAGCTTCTGACAGATCACAGAGAGGCAAATACAGACGCCCAAGGGGCAGAGGTCAGACACAAGGCCCTTACAAACCTCGCCAATGGGGTACTGCTACCCAGAAAGGAGAAGACAGGCCTCAGGCTAGCAGAAGACAAACACAATGACTCAATCGTCATACTACCAAGCGAATCTCTCCTGGCAGCTCCCTTGGGAGGAAAATTAGCATTTTTTGCATACAACTGGCACATCATTAGAAAAGACAAATGGGTTCTAGACACTGTCTCTCAAGGATACGGATTCCACTTTCATACCTTACCAAGGATAAAAGGAATGCCAAGCCTGCCACCAAATCAATGGGCAGAGGCACAAAAACAAATTACAGCTCTCATGGACATGAGAGCCATTCAGCAGGTACCTACACAGGAGCAAGGACAAGGATTTTACTCAAGACTCTTTCTAGTCCCAAGAAAGGACAAAGCATGGAGACCCATTCTGGATCTTTCAATTCTGAACACCTCTCTGCAAGTACCAAAATTCAAGATGCTTACACTACAGCAGCTTCTTCCCATGCTGGGCAAGAATGCTTGGCTAGTAACCAACCCCAAGGGGTTGTCCCTATCAGACAAAATTGCAGAAGATAACTCCGCTTCATTGCAGGTTCAACGCATTATCAATTCTCTGCACTGCCCTTTAGCTTATCTACTGCGCCCAGGGTCTTCACAAAATGCCTGGCACCAGTAATTGCATACTGCAGACAGAGGAATTCAAATATACCCATACCTGGACGACTGCCTTATTCAAGCAGAAAGCAAGGACATTCTTTTAAAGCATCTGACATTTGTCAAACACCTTCTAAGTTGCCTAGGGTACACAGTAAACGAAAAGAAATCAAAACTAGTGCCCTCACAAAACATAATATTCCTGGGTGCCAGCTTGAATACAACGGCCCAGATGGCTTATCTCACGCCAGACAAGAAACGACAGCTGACTCAATATTTCAAAATAATGGCAACAAAAACCCAACTCCCTGCAAGAAAAATTCTGCAGGCCTTGGGATTCATGGCATCTTGCATACTACTAATACCATTTGCAAAACTGCATATGAGGAAATTACAATGGTACTTGAAAAGCGTATGGACTCAGCACAGCCACAGCTTGGAAACAATACCACTCATTCCCTGCCTTCAACAGGAGTTTCTGTGGTGGGCACAGGCATGTCACCTCAACAAGGGTCAGCCTTTCACCTTACCCCACAGCCAGGCAAACTATGACAACAGATGCATCGGACTATGCCTGGGGAGCACACATGGCAGGACAGTGCATTCAGGGCAAATTGTCTGCAGATCAGAGGCATCTACATATCAATCAAAAAGAAATGATAGCAGTACAGAATGCCCTAACAGCTTTCAAGAACCTCTTACACCCAGGACAACTAATAATAAAGACGGACAATACACCCAGGACAACTAATAATAAAGACGGACAATACCACAGTAATGTGGCACATAAACAAGCAAGGGGGCACACATTCCTACCCTCTGTGCAGGCAAGCAATGACCTTGTGGAACACTGCACTGTCTTACCAGGTTCAATTACAAGCACAATTCCTGCCAGGAAAGAAAAACACATTGGCAGACGACCTAAGCGGAAACATGATGGATCCACACGAGTGGAAACCAGATCCATAAGTATTTGCAGTGATGGCTCAAAAATGGGGACGCCCAGGCATAGATCTGTTTGCAAGCCCCCAAAACTATCAACTTCAAAAATTTTGCACAAGGACATTCCATCCACAAGCTTGGAAAGTGGACGCCCTCTCATTCAGTTGGAAGACATTAACAGTGTATGCCTTTCCTCCACTGCCTCTTCTAGCAAAGGTACTGCTGAAAGTCAGATTAGAGAGGCCACAAATGATACTCATTGCACCAGACTGGCCACGCCAGCATTGGTATCCAATTTTAAGGAACATGGCCCACGGCCCACCATGGATTTTACCACAAATTCCCCACCTGCTCACCCAGCGAGACAATTCTACACAGCCAGCTCAAGACTTTAAACCTGGCTGCATGGCAAATAGCCTAAACAACCAGCCAACACCTCTATCCAAAGCAGTTACGGATGTCATTCTGGAGGCCAGGAGGCCCAGCACCAGGAAAACCTATTCAGACAAATGGAAAAGATTTTGCGCCTAGAACCAGGCTAAAGGCCAAAATCCCCTTAATCCAAACATTCCTCAGATTCTACAATATTTAACTGAGGTGTTGCACAAAGGTCTTTTCCTTTTCATCTATTAAGATGCACACCTCAGCAATTTCAGTTCATTATAACACGGATCCTCCTTTATTCTCACATCCACTCCTAAGACAGTACCTCAGAGGGGCTAAGAACATAAGACCGCCAAGGAGAGCACCAACACCTACTTGGGATCTCAACTTTGTTCTGGAAAAGCTTACACTGCCGCCCTTTGAACCAGCTTTTTCAGCCGATTTAAAATTTCTTTCATGGAAAACTGCCCTGCTACTTGCAATAACCTCAGCTAGAAGAGTCTCCGAGCTACAGGCACTAATGGCAGTGGAGCCTTTCCTCATTTTTCATCAAGACAGAGTCTCTCTACGAACTAACCCTTCCTTTATGCCAAAGGTGGTATCCAGTGTTGCCCTAAACCAAACCATTCATCTGAAGTAGGCACTTCATTTGTCAGTAACCTTTGGGATACTGCCTGGAAACAATAATTACCCTCATTCCCTGCCTGCAACAGGAGTTTTGATGGTGGGCGAAGGCTTGTCACCAGAACAAGGGGCAGCCATTCACTTTACCCCCAGCCAGGCAGACATTAACAACAGATGCATCAGATTATGCCTGGGGGGCCCACATGGCAGGAAGATGTATTCAAGGCACATGGTCCACAAACCAAATGCATCTACATATCAATCAAAAATAGATGCTAGCTGTTCAGAATGCCCTGACAGCCTTCAAGGACCTACTTCATCCAGGACAACTACTGGTAAAGACAGACAACACCTCGGTCATGTGGTATATAAACAAGCAGGGAGGCACTCATTCTTGCCCCCTTTGCAGACTAGCCATGGCTTTGTGGGACACAGCATTGACTTACCAAGTACATCTGCAGGCACAATTCCTGCTTGGAAAGATAAATACTCTGGCAGATGAACTAAGCAGAAACCTCATGGATCCCCATGAGTGGAAATTGGATCCACAAGTCTTCAACATGATAAGGAAATGGGGATGCCCGGACAACTACCAACTAAACAGATTCTGCACAAGGACTTATCACAGACAAGCATGGAAAGTGGATGCCCTATCTTTCAACTGGAAAAGCTTAGCAGTATATGCCTTTCCTCCACTGCCTCTCCTCCCCAAGGTACTCCTAAAGGTCAGACAAGAGAAGCCAAAGATGATACTGATTGCCCCATAATGGCCCTGCCAGTACTGGTATCCAGTCCTAAGGAACTTGTCTCAATGCCTGGCTTGGACCTTGCCTCAAATACCTCATCTTCTGTCGCAACAAAACAATCAGGTCCTGCACAGCCAACTAAAGACCTTAAATCTGGCAGCATGGCGGATAATGTAGTCATACAAAACATGCCTCTCACTAAAGCTGTGATGGATGTCATTTTGGAGGCCAGAAGGCCTAGTACCAGAAAATCTTATGCTGGAAAATGGAAGAGATTCTGTACTTGGAACCAGGCACAAGGAATGGACACAGCTGTACCCAAATATTCCTCAGATTTTGCAATACTCAACTGAGATGCTGGACAAAGGCCTATCCATTTCATCAATTAAAATTCATGCCTCTGCCATTTCGGCTCATTACAATACAGAGCCACCAATTTTTTCTCATCCTTTAAGGCAGTAACCTCGGAGGAGCCAAAAACTTAAGGCCTCCAAGGAGATCACCAATACCTGCATGGGACCTCAATTATGTCCTGGAAAAACTCACCCTGCCTCCTTTTGAGCCAGCCACTACAGCTGATATAAAGTTTTTAACTTGGAAAACAGCTCTGCTCCTAGCAATAACCACTGCAAGACGAGTCTCCGAGCTACAGGCACTCTTGGCTGTGGAACCTTTCATCATTTTTTTTATCCCGACAGGGTTTCTCTGAGGACAAACCTGACATTTATGCCTAAGGTAGTGTCCAATGTGGCCCTTAACCAAACTATTCATCTGCCTACTTTTTATCCAAACCCACAGAATAAGGGGGAGAGAATTCTGCATTCTTTGGACATGCACATACAGCACGCTTCTACTTGAACCAAACCAAAGTTTTCAGAGAGACAGAGCAACTACTAGTGGCATATGCTGCAGGATCACAAGGAAAGGCTATCTCAGAGCAGACTATTTCAAAGTGGATAGGCCACTGCATTCGTTTCTGCTATTCACAACATGGCAAGCCATTGCCTAATGACATTATGCCACATTCAACCAGAGCAGCAGCCACTTCAGCAGCCTTCCTCAGGGGAGTACCAACCAAAGACATTTTAGAGGCTGCTACCTGGAGTTCAGTGCACACCTTTACAAAGCAATATCATTTACCACTCTACTCTAAATCCAGGGCAGGCTTTGCCACTGCAGTTCTGCAGGGCCTCATAGCCTCTCCAAATGCTATTTAGCTCCAGCCTCCCTACCATAGCTTTGGGATTCAACCCAAGTGTAATGACTGCAACAGTGAAACACGAAGAACATAGTACAGTTGTGTACACTTACCATAAATGTAGATGTTCGAGTGCATTCTCTGTTACAGTCGAGGTTACTCACCCACCATCCCCCATGTCTTTGCTGGAACTTATCTGCACTTCTCTAATCTATACAACCTATGTGGTGTATTTGCTTGTAGATGAAGGTATAATATTTTTTGGTGCATGCATGTTTTATTGGCATATTTTTGGCCTACCCTTTTAGGGGCACCTGACATCTGGGGCAAGAAAAACTGAAGAAAATGGCGTCTGCTGCATCTTTTATACCCCCGGCACACTGACGTCAGGGAAGAGGCAACAGCAACCGACGGCAGACCTAGACTTTGGAATTCAGGCTGACTGAGGGTAGCCTACCAGCAGGATAAACCCAAGTGTAATGACTGCAACAGTGAATACACTCGAACATCTACATTTATGGTAAGTGTACACAACTGTACTTTCCTCTGCTTCTAGCTAGGAGTCCGTCATTACCAATTTCAAGCCCTACCCTTTGGTCTCACCACAGCCCCCAGGGTGTTCACCAAAGTGATGCTGCTATTAGCAGCTCACCTGTGGTTTCAGGGAATTCAGGTCTATCCATATCTGGACAATTGACTCCTCACTGCTTCCACCAGGCATCTACTCTCCCAAACCAGGGATTATTTTTTGATCCTTGCCTTGCATTTGGGTATCACAATCAACGCATCCAAGTCACTCCAAGATCCGGTACAGGTGATAGACTACATTAGTGCAAGGATAGATACTTTACAATACAAAATCTTCCTGACCTCGGAGAGAGTACAAAACATACGGATGCATGTCTCTCTAATCTACCATTCTCATCTTCCAACAGCAGAATCAGTGTTGAGGGCCTTAGGTTCAATGGCTGCGACCATAACGCTTCTCCAATGTGCCCGGTTACATATGAGAATTCTACAGTGCATGCTATCTGTACAGTGGTCCCTGTTGGAACTTCCATTGTCATATCCAATACAAGTCAAGTCTGTTGGTCATCCCTCATATGGTGGCTGTGTTCTCCAGATATTTTGGAGGGACGACCCTTTGTTCCAGCCCTGGCCCAAGCCACAGTGACCACAGACGCCTCCTATCTCTGGTGGGGAGGCATTGTTTTGGCAGGACAGTCCAAGGCCTGTGGTCACTGGTAGAGACCAGCTCGCACATAAATGTTCTAGAGATGAGGGCGGTCCTTTTAGCGTTGCAAGCCCTACATGCTT
Source organism: Protopterus annectens (assembly GCF_019279795.1). Taxonomy (NCBI): domain Eukaryota; kingdom Metazoa; phylum Chordata; order Ceratodontiformes; family Protopteridae; genus Protopterus; species Protopterus annectens. The sequence goes on along the minus strand of NC_056735.1, from coordinate 1,620,055,495 downwards.
TTCTTCCTTTGGGAACTATTGCAGTTCAGTCAGACATGTCAGTGGTCTGGCATATCAACAAATAGGGAGGGGCCAGGTCTTACCCCCTTTGTCGCGAGGCCATGAGAGTGTGGGAATGGGCGATCTCCACCGGTTGTTTTCTCATCGCAATGCACATTCTGGGATGGTCCAACATCCTAGCGGACAGGTTGTCGGATTATTCTGATGCCTTACGAGTGGTCTCTGAATCTTTCAGTAGTGGAACAGATCTTCCTTGAGTGGGGTCAGCCTTGCTGCGATCTCTTCGCATCTCCTTCCAACTCGAAGTGCAGCAAGTTTTTCCCTCTGAACCCCCTGCTGTGGGAGTCCCCCCAAAGATGCTCTAGTCCGTGCTTGGCCTCCCAGTCTTCTGTATGTTTACCCTCCAGTACTCCTATTCTGAGCTTTCTACAGAAAGCTCGTCGACTCGGGAGCAAAGTGATCCTCTTTGCCCTGTTTTGGCCTCGCCAGGTGTGGTTTCCCTTCCTTTGGTCTTAAATTTTGGCTCCACCTTGGATCCCATTCAGGATCTGATTTCACACCCTTTGGGGGTTCCTCATCCAAATCTAGACAGTTTGAAGCTCACAGCTTGGCTGCTCCAGTTCCCATGATTGCTAGGATCCCGGGATTATCTTCCTCAGTTAGGCCTATTTTAGTGGCTGCTCGTAAGTCTTCTACCAAATGGACACATTTTTCCTTTTGGGCCTCTCAAAGGAATTTAGACCCTTCCATGGCTCCTATTTCCACCATTCTTGTTTTTCTAGCTGATATTTTTCAGCACTGGGCTAGATGTCCTTCAAGGATGCATCTGCAGTCCTAACATATGGATTGTCCTGCCTCAGGCAGCCCTTCGGTCGGCCGGATTCCAAAGTCTGGGTCTGGCCTCGGCTGATGTCGCACTTCACCCGACATCATAGCTGCTGTGTATTGGGTATAAAGGCATCAGCCGACGCCATTTTCCTCAGTCTTTCTTGCCGCGTGGTGCCCGAAGCAGAAGCTGTTCGCAAGTGCCGGTCGGTCAGATCCAGAGATTTCTACTACCGAAGACTTCTAAAAAGCTAAGTACCCCGTTGGGGACTCTTTCTTGCCTCAGCTGATGTCAGACAAAGTAAATAATTGTTTAACTTGTGGGAAACAAATACCTCATAAGGATTTCCAGTCTTACTGCCTTCCTTGTTTAGGCCCAGACCACGACGTATCAGCTTGTCTAGCCTGTGCTTCCTTCAACCGACGGACGCTTAGACGTCGGTCAGAGTTTGCAGAGGAGTTTTTTTGGTCCCGCTTTTGCATACAAAATGCCGTCGGAGACTCTGACTACACAATTAGCGAAAAAGCGTAAGGACCGACGCTCGCGGTCCGCGGTTTCGGCTGAAACCACGGTTAGGCCAACCGCGAGTGTCTCGGTTTCGGCTGAAACAGAGTCCTCGGTTCCTCCTTCGGCCGAAAACATGCCTCCGATAGCCGAGGCCTCACAGAGCATGGCTGAATCTGCTACTGAAATTACCCCTGCTAAAGCAGGCACCCAGGATTTATCAGATACTATTCCTTTAGACATAGCTACCCCTGCACGTGGAACTGCTAGACCCCCTGCATCTATGTCTATCAAGGCTTTTTCCAGGGCTAAAGCAGCTAAATCGTCTAAGGCCTTACCTGCTAAAACTCCCTCACACAGGCCTACCTCTAGTTCCCAAATGCTCAGCCTGGCTGAGGATCTCATTTCTTTGATCAGGGGATCCCATCCTCACCCAGACAGGGCCTCTCAACCCCCTCCAGATAAGAGGCCTAGAACTGAACCCCCCGAACCTGTTTCTACAGACTATTCCTCGGATGACTCAGATGTTTCAGATCCTCAGGAAGGCCCATATTCTCCTTATGAGGATTCTGATGCAGAAGACTCCATTCCTTCTGCTTCTCCTCCTGAAGAATTTTCTTTTGGGGAAACCTTACATGCTATGAGGGAACATTTTCAATGGCAGGGCCAGGATTTTTCAGATTCAAGGAAAAGGCTAAGGACTTTTTTACATTTACCACAGCATAGGCCTTTAGCCATTCCTCCAGTACTAACAGTTGTTGATGATGCATATAATGATGCCTGTACTGCCCCTGATTCTCTCCCTCCGGCCCCTGCCAAGCCTGACCGATATTACAGGGTCCCGGACACACACTACCATTTGTACAAGGCTCCTGTTGCAGATCCTGAAACCATTTCACAGGGCCCCAAAGCTGTAGCAGCTGCCTCTGCCAAAAACCCTCTCCCTTCTGAAAGGGAAATCTAGAGCATTAGAGAGATGGGGTAAAAAGGTTTATACTTCTGCTACTCTTTCGGCCAGGGCCTTAAACTGTCAATTTCACATGATTCAGTACCAGGAATTTTTGTTAGACCAGCTAAATAAAAAAACTGTCCTCTCCTGAACCTTTAGACCGTAAGTCCCTTCAGGATTTGGTACATAACTCTCAGCAGGTCAGTAACCATTTCTTAAAATGTGGCTGTGATGCACTGGAGGCTTCCTTTAGATCAGCTATGACTGGAACAGTGATTAGAAGGCATGCCTGGCTAAAAGAACAATCCTTACCAGACCATGTTAAGTCAAAACTCCTAGATGCTCCAATGGAGAAACAAAGTTTGTTTGGCTCCCCTGCACAGCAGGTTCTAAAGAAGGTGGAAGAAAAAGCAAAATCTGTCCAAACAGTCAAGGACTTCTTACAGGTCCAACCGCTGAGGTTTAGCAGAAATTGGCCTTCGAAGAATTGGTCCTTTCCAGACACCTCCAGAGCACAGAGAGGCAGAAATAGACGCCCAAGAGGCAGAGGTCATTCCAGGGGTGCCTACAGGGGACGTCAGTGGCAGCCTAACAACCAGAGAAGTACTGCCACATATTCAGCTACAACCACTTCCACAGGACAGACACAATGACTTGGCTCTGATTCCGCCTACCAGGGAACAACTGGAAGCACCCTTTGGCGGAAAACTAGCCTTATTTTCCGTAAACTGGCATTACATTACAGGAGACAAATGGACTTTACAAACAATAGACAAAGGCTACAGGTTTCACTTCCACACTCTACCAAAAAAGAGAGGAATGCCAAACCTACCACCAAGCCAAAAAGCAAACGCTCTAAGACAAATCAACAACCTACTAAGGATGAGAGCTATAGAAAAGGTACCGCCTATGGAACAAGGACAAGGATTTTACTCCAGGCTTTTCCTTGTACCAAGAAAAGAAAATCAGTGGAGGCTTATTCTCGACCTGTCCGCTCTGAACACATACCTCATTGTTCCAAAATTCAAAATGCTGACCCTACAGCAACTTCTTCCCATGCTGGGCAAGGAGTCTTGGCTGGTGACTCTAGATCTCAAGGAGGCATACCTGCACGTCCCTATACGACCAGATTGCAGAAGACACCTCAGATTTCTTGCAGGATCAGAGCATTATCAATTCTCAGCATTGCCCTTTGGCTTATCTACTGCCCAGAGTATTCACGAAATGCCTGGCATCAGTAATTGCTCATTGCAGGCTTCAGGGAATTCAGATTTACCCATACTTGGACGACTGCCTAATACAAGCGGACAACAAGACAAAATTAACAAAAGATTTGGAAAAGGTTATACAACTGCTGCAAGCCTTGGGATATACAGTCAACATGCAAAAGTCAAGACTGGTACCATCCCAAAGGATAACATTCTTGGGTGCAGAACTGGACACATCCACTCAGATGGCCTTTCTCACAGAAGAAAAACAAAAGCAACTACCAGTCTATTTCATGACATTAACAACACAGACTCAGCTAACTGCAAGGAAAGTCCTGCAAGCCCTGGGTTACATGGCATCCTGCATAATATTGATTCCGCATGCCAGACTGCATATGAGAAAGTTGCAATGGTACCTAAGGAATGTATGGTCTCAACACAAGCACAGTCTAGAAGCCCAGATTCCAATAATTCCATGCCTGAAACAAGAATTCCTGTGGTGGGCTCAGGCCTGTCAGTTGAACAAAGGATTGCCTTTCCACAAACCTCATCCAAGCCAGATCGTCACCACGGACGCCTCAGACCTAGGCTGGGGGGCACACATGGTGGACAAGTGTATACAAGGCCTATGGACACAAGACCAGCTGAATCTACACATAAATCAAAAGGAGATGCTGGCAGTGAAACATGCAATCCAGGCATTCAGACCATTTCTTCAACAAGGTCCCCTGCTGATAAGGACGGACAACACCACAGTCATGTGGTACATCAACAAACAGGGAGGTACACACTCATATCCTCTATGCCGGATGGCTATGGATCTGTGGAATGTGGCCCTGAACCTCAACATTCAACTCCAGGCCAGATTTGTACCAGGAAAAGAAAACTCACTAGCAGACACCTTAAGCAGAACTACCACGGATGCTCACGAATGGATGCTGCATCCAGATATCTTCAAAACCATAACAAAGAAATGGGGACTACCACAGATAGACCTGTTTGCCTCCCCACACAATCACCAATTGAAGAAATTCTGCACAAGAGCATACCACCCACTTGCTTGGAGGGTGGACTCCCTTGCCTTCAGCTGGAAAAACCTGACAGCATATGCATTCCCACCTCTTCCTTTGATGTACAAAGTCCTACTGAAGATCAAAGAGGATCAGCCAAGGATAATCTTGATAGCTCCAGACTGGCCGAGGCAACATTGGTACCCGCTACTGAGGAGCATGGCTCGGACACACGCATGGCCTCTACCTCTATGTCCTTTACTTCTAACACAGAACAACTACAAGATCCTACATCCAAACTTGAAAACACTACAGCTAGCGGCTTGGAATATTGCATAAAACAAAATAACCCAGATTTATCTCAGAGGGTTAAGGACATTATCCTGGAGGCTCGCAGACCCTCCACAAGGAAGACTTATTCAGCCAAATGGAAAAGATACATCATTTGGAGTGCAGCAAAAGGGGAAAATGTATCATTGGCAAACATAGCAAACATCCTGGAATACTTAGCAGAACTGTTCCACAAGGGCCTGTCCTACTCCTCCATTAAGATTCATGCATCAGCAATTTCAGCAGAATACAACATGGATCCTCCAGTCTTCTCTCATCCTCTACTAAGGCAGTTCCTGAGAGGAATCAAAAATGTAAAACCTCCAAGGAAACAACCTTTGCCTGCATGGGATCTCAACTTTGTGCTGGAAAAGTTAACACTCCCCCCTTTTGAACCGGCAGCAACAGCAGACTTACAGTTCTTATCTTGGAAAACTGCTTTCCTGCTTGCAATCACTTGGGTATCTGAGTTACAGGCATTAATGGCAGTACAGCCCTTCCTTATCTTCCATCAGGATAGAGTGTCTCTGAGAACTAACCCTACTTTTATGCCAAAAGTGGTCTCCAGAGTATCATTGAACCAGGCGATTCATTTACCTACATTCTTCCCCAACACTCAGAACAGGGGGGAAAGACTACTACATACCTTGGATGTACACAGACGATTACGCTACTATCTGGACAGAACTAAGACCAACAGAAAAACTGACCAGCTTCTGGTAGCATATGCAACAGGAATGCAAGGAAAAGCAATTTCAAAACAGACAATCTCAAAATGGATAGGAAATTGCATTAGATTTTGCTACTCTTTTCATGGAAAGACAGCTCCAGAAAATATCAGGCCTCACTCCACAAGAGCTACAGCCACCACTACAGCTTTCCTACGAGGAGTGGCTACCAAAGACATTTTAGAAGCTGCTACTTGGAGCTCCGTGCATACATTTGCCAAGCATTATAATCTTCCTTTATACTCCAGATCCCGAGCAGGTTTTGCAACTGCTGTTTTGCAAGGGATCTTAACTACACCATCTTTAGCCTAGTAACTCCTCCCCCAGTTTGGCTGTGGTATTCTACCCATATGTTAGGACTGCAGATGCATCCTTGAAGGACATAGTACAGTTTTGTACCTACCATAAATGTAGATGTCCGATAGGTATGCATCTGCAGTCAGGATTACCCACCCTCCTTCCCCTCTATGGTATTCCTAGGGTATTTACCCCTCTTTTAGCTAGCTGGGGGAATCTATTATGGTGTATTTGTTTGTTTGTTTGTATGTATATATATATATATATATATATATATATATATATATATATATATTCTTATATTGTTTGCTCTCTACTGTTTGGAATTATTTGCATTTATCCAAATTTAGCCTTCCTAGAGGGCACCTGGCATCTGGGGCAAGAAACACTGAGGAAAATGGCGCCGGCTGATGCCTTTATACCCAATACACAGCAGCTATGACGTCGGGTGAAGTGCGACATCAGCCGAGGCCAGACCCAGACTTTGGAATCCGGCCGACCGAAGGGCTGCCTTAGGCAGGACAACCCATATGTTAGGACTGCAGATGCATACCTATCGGACATCTACATTTATGGTAGGTACAAAACTGTACTTTTTTCTACTGTTAAGGTTCAGTTGACTGCCATTTCTCATTTTTATGTGGGTGAGAATTCTGCCTCTCTAGCCTCCTCCAGGCTGTGTAAAGCCTTTAAAGGCATTTTTCTGTTATGCCCCCCACTCAAGGATCCTGTTCCCCCGTGGGACCTTACTATGGTTCTTGAAGCTTCGCATTTTGAACCTGCTGCAACCACAGATCTAAAATATTTATCTTGGAAAACAACATTTCGGGTGGCTATTACCTCTGCCCAAAAGGGTTTCAGAACTGCAGGCCTGGTCTGTCAAAGTTTCTTATATGATTTTTCACAAAGATAGTTTCCCTTTGGACCAATCCACCTTTTCTTTCTAAGGTGGCATCACAAGTTAAGATCAATCAGACCATCAGTTTACCTGTTTTCTTTCCTAATTTTGCTAACAAGATGGAATACAAACTCCACCTGCTTGGACGTTCATATACAGTTACGATTCGATTTACACAGGACAAAAACATTTCCGTAAGTCTGATCAATTGTTTGTATCCTTCTATAAACCTTTTTGGGGGAAACCTGTCTCCAAGGTCACTATTGCTAGATGGATTTCTTCATGCATTCTTCAGGTCTATAAGGACAGAGGCATGTATTCTCCGAATCAGGTGAGAGCTCATTCCACTAGATCCATGACTACGTCTGCGGCTTTTTGGTCTAGAGTCTCTTTGGATTAAATTTGTTCTGCAGCTACTCGGTCCTCATCTCATACATTTATTTATCATTACAAATTGGATTTGACTTCCAGAAGGAGAGAGCATCCTTTGGTTCCACGCTGCTCCGAAATATCCCTCCATGAGGGCCACCCAGGTGTTTAGTAGTTGGGGACTCTGTCCCACAGGTTGAAGACCAAATGAAGTAAACTACTTCAGATAAAGAAGATGTCCTTCATGGATGCATCTGCAGTCATAACAACTGGGTTGTCCTGTCGTCAGGCAGCCCTTCAGTCGGCCGGATTCCAAAGTCCGGGTCCGGCTTCGGCTGATGTCGCACTTCACCCGACGTCATCTCTGTTGGACTTCGGGTATAAAGCATCAGCCGACGCCATTTTCTTCAGTCTTTCTTGCCGCGTGGCGCCCGAAGCAGAAGCTGTTCGCAAGTGCCGGTCGGTCGGATCCAGAGATTACTTCTACCGAATACTACTTCGAAGACTTCTAAAGCTAAGTACCCCGTTGGGGACTCTTTCTTGCCTCAGCCGATGTCAGAAAAAGTTAATAATTGTTTAACCTGTGGGAAACAAATACCTCATAAAGATTTCCACTCTTACTGCCTGCCTTGCTTAGGCCCAGCCCACGACGTAGCAGCCTGTTCGTCCTGTGCTTCTTTCAACCGACGAACGCTTAGACGCCGGTCGGAGTCTGCAGAACAGTTTTTCGGTTCTGATTTTGCGTACATTATGCCGCCGGATCCTCCGACTCGCATTCTGCCAAAAACGCAAAGAAAGACCGACACTCGCGGTCCGCGGTTTCGCCGAAACCATGGTTAAGCAAATCATGAGTGTCTCGGTTTCGCCGAAACCGAGAAAACTGATCAAAATACAGCTGAATCTATCTCTACAACTGAGGTCCCTGCTAGCACTCTTGAATCGGCCTCAGAAATTTTACCCACTACGGTGCTTACCACTGACTTATCAGACACTATTCCCTTGGATGTCTCTACCCCAGCACGTGGTGCTGCTAGGCCTCCAGCAGCCATGTCCATTAAGGCCTTCCAGGGCTAAAGCAGCCAAGACTACTAAAACAGTGCCTGTTAAACCCCCCTCAACCAGGCCCTCTTCCAGTTCCCAAATGCTTACTTTGGCAGAAGATTTAATTTCATTAATTAGAGGATCTCAACCTCACCCAGACAGGGCCTCTCAGCCCCAGAGAAGAGACCTAGGGCAGAGCCCCATGAGCCAGTGTCCTCTGATGATTCTGCTGATGAATCAGACATAACTGACCAGCCAGAGGCTCCTTTCTCCAATTTTGAAGATTCTGATGCTGAAGAATCCATTCCAGCTGCTTCCCCACCAGAAGAATTCTCCTTTGGGGAAACCTTGCATGCCATGCGAGAACAGTTCCAATGGCAGCAACAGGATTTTTCAGACTCCAGGAAAGACTTAGGACCTTTTGCACCTTCCACAGCACAGGCCCTTAGCTATACCTCCTGTTCTCTCTGTGGTGGATGATGCTTTCAATGATGTCTGCTCCGCTCCAGATTCTTTACCCCAGCCCCTGCCAAACCAGACAGATTTTACAGGGTGCCAGATACTCATCACCACCTTTACAAGGCCCCTCTTGCAGACCCAAACTATTTCCCAGGGTCCCAAGGCAGTAGATGCGACCATAGCTAAAAACCCAGTTCCTTCTGAGAGTAAAGCAAGGTCATTAGACCGATGGGGTAAAAGGTTTACACTTCAGCCACTCTCTCAGCTAGAGCTTTAAACTGTCAGTTTCACATGATACAATACCAAGAGTTTATGCTTGATCAGTTAACTAAAAAGCTAACCACTGATGAATCTCTTGATAAGAAATATGTATTAGAAATGGCAAATAACATACAGCAAGTTAGTAACCATTCTTTAAAATGTGGCTATGATGCACTGGAGGCTTCATTTAGATCAGCCATGACTGGCACTGTAATTAGAAGGCATGCATGGCTAAAGGAGCAAGCTTTACCGGATCATGTTAAATCTAAATTGCTAGATGCTCCTATGGATAAAACAAGTTTGTTTGGTACACCTGCCCAGCAGGTTATGAAGAAAATGGAAGAAAAGGCAAAATCAGTCCAGACAGTTAAAGATTTCTTGCAGGTTCAACCCCAAGGTTTAGCAGGAACTGGCCTGCCAAAAATTGGTCCTTTCCTGACTCCACAAGACCTCAAAGGGGCAGGAATAGACGTTCCAGAGGCAGAAATCAATCCAGAGGAGGTGCCTACAGAGGACGACAGTGGCAAGGTAACAACAGAGGCACAGACTCCACACCTGCCACTACATCAACACAGCCACAGTGACTTAATCCTAAACCCGCCTACCAGGGAACAAATAGCAGCTCCTCTAGGCGGAAAGCTAACTTTATTTTCAAAAACTGGCACCACATAACAAAGGACAAGTGGATTTTACGAACCATAGATCAAGGTTACCGGTTCCACTTCCACACTTTACCAGACAAAAGAGGAATGCCAAATCTACCTCCAAATCAAAAGACAGAGGCTCTACAACAGATAATGGAGTTAGCAAACATGAGAGCTGTGGAGAAAGTGCCAACAGCAGAGCAAGGAAAGGGTTCTACTCCAGACTATTCCTAGTTCCAAGAAAGGAAAAAGTTGGAGACCAATTCTAGACCTGTCCACCCTGAATACTTACATCATTGTCCCAAAATTCAAAATGCTGACCCTACAGCAACTTCTTCCCATGCTGGGCAAGGAGTGTTGGCTGGTAACTCTAGATCTCAAGGAGGCATACCTGCACGTCCCCATTCGACCAATCTGCAGAAGATACCTCAGATTTCTTGCAGGATCAGAGCACTATCAATTCTCAGCATTGCCCTTTGGCTTATCTACTGCCCAGAGTATTCACAAAATGCCTGGCATCAGTAATCGTCCATTGCAGACTACAGGGAATTCAAATTTATCCATACCTGGACGACTGCCTGATACAAGGAGACAACAAAAGCAAGCTGACAACAGATTTACAAAGGGTCATTTACTTGCTTCAAGCACTGGGATACACAGTCAATTTACAAAAGTCAAGACTGATACCATCCCAGACAAGGACTTTCCTGGGAGCGGAATTGGACACAGTAAGACAAATGGCATTCCTAACTACAGAAAACAAAAAGAACTCCCTTTACTTCTTGGCACTAACAAAACTGAACAAGTTAACAGCAAGAAAGGTACTGCAGGCCTTGGGTTTCATGGCATCATGCATAATCTTGGTTCCATTTGCCAGACTACATATGAGAAAACTACAGTGGTACCTAAAGAATTTATGGTCCCAACACAGACACAGCCTAGAAACGGAAATCCCACTAATACCATGCTTAAAACAGGAGTTCCTATGGTGGGCTCAGGCATGCCAGTCAAACCCAGGACTGCCCTTTCGCAAGGGTCAAGCAAGCCAGACCATCACAACAGATGCTTCAGACCTAGGATGTGGCATATGCTGGACAAATGCGCATAAGGATTGTGGACACAGGACCAACTTCACCTGCACATCAACCTAAAAGAAATGCTGGCAGTAAAACTGGCAATCCAAAAGTTCAGACCATTTCTCAAGGAGGACCACTTGATGATAAGGACAGACAACACCACAGTCATGTGGTACATCAACAAACAGGGAGGCACTCATTCTTACCCCCTATGCAGAATGACTTTGGAGCTGTGGACCCTGGCACTCAGCTACAACATCCAGTTACAGGCAATATTTGTGCCAGGAAAAGAAAACTCTAGCAGATATGTTAAGCAGGACCACATCGGATGCCCACGAATGGCAGCTGCACGGATATCTTCAAGACCATCTCGAAGAAATGGGGAATGCCTCAGATAGATCTATTCGCATCACCTCTCAATCACCAGCTCAAAAATTCTGCACAAGGACATTCCACCCACTAGCATGGAAAGTGGACTCGCTCTCCTTCAGCTGGAAAGGCCTAACAGCATATGCATTCCCACCTCTTCCCTTGATACACAAAGTACTACTAAAAATCAAGGAGGAACGCCCAAGGATAATCCTGATAGCTCCAAACTGGCCAAGACAGCATTGGTACCCACTACTGAGGAGCATGTCTCGAACAATATGTGGCCAATTCCCTGATGCCTTTGATGCTAACTCAGAACAACTTCAGCACCATGCATCCAAACCTAAAACGCTGCAACTGACTGCATGGAACATCACATAGCAGCTGCTAATACAGAACTTTCACAAAGAGTTAAAGACATTATTCTTGAAGCACGCAGGCCTTCAACTAGAAGGAATTATGCTGGGAAATGGAAAAGGTTTGTCATTTGGAGTTCTGAAAGAGGAAAAGATGTATCAAACATAGATATGCCTAACATTCTGGAGTATCTGGCGAACTACTTCATTCAGGCCTGTCCTACTCCTCCATCAAGATTCATGCATCAGCTATTTCAGCAGAATACAGCTTTGATCCACCTGTTTTTCACACCCTTTGCTCAGGCAGTTCCTCAGAGGAATCAAGAATGTAAAACCTCCAAGGAAACCACCATTGCCAGCTTGGGACTTGAACTTTGTGCTAGAAAAATTGACACTATCACCTTTTGAACCAGCAGCAACAGCAGACCTACAACACCTGTCATGGAAAACTGCTTTCCTACTGGCAATTACTTCAGCAAGGAGGGTTTCAGAACTACAGGCCTTAATGGCAGTGCAACCCTTTCTAATCTTCCACCAAGATAGAGTGTCCATGAGGACTAATCCTACATTTATGCCTAAGGTGGTATCCAGAGTATCTTTAAACCAGGCAATCCACCTGCCTACCTTCTTTCCCAACCCACAAAACAGAGGGAAAGAATACTGCATACCTTGGATGTACATAGACAGCTACGCTACTACTTGGACAGAACAAAAATAGCAGAAAGACTGACCAACTTTTCGTAGCCTATGCAACAGGAAGGGAAGGAAAAGCTATTTCCAAACAGACAATCTCCAAATGGATAGGAAATTGCATACGATTCTGTTACTCCTTCCATGGAAAGCCAATTCCACAGAACATAAGACCTCATTCTACAAGGGCAACAGCCACTACCACAGCCTTCTTACGAGGAGTGGCTACCAAAGACATTATTGAGGCGGCTACTTGGACCTCCGTGCATACATTTGCCAAGCATTATAATTTACCTCTATATTCCAGATCCCGAGCAGGGTTTGCCACTGCTGTTCTGCAAGGGATCCTAAACACACCATAATTTACTTTTATCCTCCTCCCTAGTTGGCTATGGTATTCTACCCAGTTGTTATGACTGCAGATGCATCCATGAAGGACATAGTACAGTTTTGTACCTACCATAAATGTAGATGTCCGAATTGGATAGCATCTGCAGTCAGGATTACCTCCCTCCTTCCCTCTGTGGTACTCCTAGGGTGTTTACCCTTCTAATAGCTAGCTAGTAGGATGATTTCTTTCATGGTGTATTTGTTTGTATTTATGTACATACATGCTTATTTTTGTGTTTACCTCTATCTTTTGGAAACATTGGCATCTATCCAAAATTTTTTTAGCCTTCTATAGGGCTTCTGGCATCTGGGGCAAGAAACACTGAAGAAAATGGCGTCGGCTGATGCTTTATACCCGAAGTCCAACAGAGATGACGTCGGGTGAAGTGCGACATCAGCCGAAGCCGGGCCCGGACTTTGGAATCCGGCCGACTGAAGGGCTGCCTGACGACAGGACAACCCAGTTGTTATGACTGCAGATGCTATCCAATTCGGACATCTACATTTATGGTAGGTACAAAACTGTACTTTATGTACGCAACATAAAGTTCCATCTGAGTAGATGTTCATCGTGGTACCCTGCTGCAGTCATCACACTTGGGTTATCCTGCCGTCAGGCGGTCCCGCAGTCAGCCCGAATTCCAAAGTCTTGGTCCGGCGTCGGTTGCTGTTGCTTCTTCCCTGACGTCAGAGCGCCAGGGGTATATCAGAGGCATCCGACGCCATTTTCTTCAGTCTTTCTTGCCGCGCAGTGCCCGAAGCAGTAGCAGTTCGCAAGTGCCGGTCGGCCGACACCTGAGATTTTCAAATCGAGTTTCAGTCTGAAGTCTTCAAAGCTAAGTACCCCTTTGGGGAACCTTTTCTTGCCTCAGTCTGATGTCAGAAAAAGTTAACAATTGCATTTCTTGTGGGAAGCAAATACCTCATTAGGACTTTCATTCTTTTTGTATACCTTGCCTAGACCCAGACCACGACGTCACTGGTTGTCGGTTTTGTGCTAGGTTCAATAAGCGGATTGTAAAGCAACGCTTTGATTTCACATGACACTACTTCGGTAGAAAATTTAATTACACTATGCCGTCGGAGCAACCGACTACCGATGTGCATAAAAAACGCAAGGATAAAGACAGGCAGCCTAGATCCAAGCCAGACTCCGAGGCCTCGGCTGGGCCGGTCGCCGGTTCTCCGGTTTTCAGTGAGGTGCCTACGCAGCCCCTGGCTACCGCTGAATTGGATCCCCAGGCCGCTTCAGATCCCCCAGCAGAGAGTTCTAGGCCGACGCAGCCTTTTTCCTTAAGCCCTACCGACGACATTGCAGTAGGGAAAGCCGGTGCTGTAGAAACACCTTCGGTTTCTGAAGGTGTCTTCAGACCGACCACCCTCACCATAAAATCTTATGCTAAGCTTAAGACTCCTCCTAAAGCCAAAAAAGCCTACACTTCAGTCTCCAGGTCAAGGCCCTATGCTTAAGAAACAGATGCTTAAAATGCCCCCCCCCCCCCCCCCCGACAAAAGGCCTAGACAAGAGGAGGATTATGCCTCCTCTGATCAAGTGTCTGTTTCCTCAGGCTCCTCTGAGGAACAGGATTACTCCTTTCCCCCTTATGAAGATTCTGATGCTGAAGACTCCATTCCCTCAGCTTCTCTACCCTGAAGATTATTCCTTTGGGGAAACCTTACACACCATGAGGGAACATTTCCACTGGGAAGGTCAGGAATACTCTGACTCAAAGAAAAGGCTCCAAGAGATGTTCTTCATCTCACATTGCTGCAGTCCTAACACTAGGGTAGTCCGCTGTCCCAGTCGGCCCGAATACCAAAGTATAAGGCTGACGTCGGTCAAGGCGCATTAGTCTGACGTCAGGACGTCAGGGTACAAATGCGCATGACCGACGTCATATCCCCAGTCTTTTTTGCCGCATGGTCCGATGCAGAAGCAGCGTTGCAAGTGCAGGTTGGCGTTCTGAAATTTTCCGAAGTCGGAGTTTCAGACCGAATTAAAGTTGGCTAAGTACCCCGTTGGGGAATATTTTGGTTTTTTCTTGCCTCAGTATTTAACCGGATGTCAGAAAAAGTGAATAACTGTATTTCTTGTGGGAAACAGATACCTCATAGGGATTACCATACCTTGTGTATACCTTGTTTAGGGCCTGAGCACGACGTTGTTGGATGTCGCTCTTGTGCTAGATTTAACAAACGCACTATAAAGAGAAGATTAGATTGTGCCAGGTTAGTCTTTGGGAAGCGGTGTAATTATAAAATGCCGTCGGATGCTCCGACGCCCGCTTCGTCAAAAAAGCGCAAGGACAAAGCAGCAAAGCCTAGGTTGGAAGAACCGTCCGTCCCGGACGCCGGTTCTTTAGAGGGCTCGGTGGAGCCGGAGGTTCAACCAGATGTTTCTTTGGAGTCCCAGGGAGAGACTTTATTATTACAGGATGTGTCCTCTCAGGAGGTAGGCCAGGCTGAAGGGGCTTCTCAGGTAGCTGTTCTCCCCTCCCTTCCTAAGGTGGTTCGGCCCTCCCCTTCTGTTTCCAAGGCTTCTCCCAGGGGTAGGCCAGGTTTTGCTACAGGTGTTACCCCTAGTTCTTCAGGGTCTGTGCCTAAGAAGCATATGCTTAAAATGGCAGAAGATTTGATTACAATAATTAGAGGTTCTATGCCCCCTCCTGATAAGAGGCCTAGGGTGGAACCTGAGCTTGGGAGTTTTGAGCAGGGTTCGGATGCTTCTGAGTCTTCGGCTGAAGACGTGCAGGAGTATTCTCCTTATTCTGATTCTGATGTAGATGATTCTACTCCTCCTGCTTCTCCTCCTGAGGATTTTTCTTTTTCAGAGACTCTTCATTCCATGAGGGAGCATTTTAAATGGGAAGGTCAGGATTTCTCTGATTCCAGGAAAAGGCTTAGGGAATTTTTGTTTCTACCCCAGCATAGGCCTTTAGCTATACCTCCTGTTCTGGATGTGGTGGAAGATGTTTTTGCAGAGGCTTCTCTGAACCCTGATTCTTTGCCTCCTGCTCCAGTTAAACCGGATAGGTATTATAGGGTGCCTGAAGCTCATAAGTATCTTTTTAAGAGTCCTAGGGCAGACCCAGAAACTGTTTCTCAGGGGCCTAAAGGTGTTAAGGCTTCTGTTGTTAAAAATCCTGTTCCTCCAGATAAAGAGGCAAGGGCTTTGGATAGATGGGGAAAGAAAGTGTATACTTCTTCCACTTTAGCCATGAGGGCTTTGAATTGCCAGTTTCACATGTTGTAATACCAAAATTATCTCCTTTCTCAATTAAAGTCTAAGGTAGATGCTCTGGCGGAAGGTATTGAGTGTAAAGAGTTGCAGGATTTAGTTCATGTTTCTGAACAGGTGGGTAAGCATTCCTTGCAATGTGGTTTTGATGCTGTACAGGCCTCTTCGAGGGTGGCTGCCACTGGTTCTGTTCTTCGCAGGCACGCCTGGTTGAGGGATCAGAATTTAGCTGAGCATGTTAAGACAAGGATTTTAGATGCTCCTTTACAATCTGATGTGTTGTTTGGTTCGCCTGTGGAAGCTGTTTTAAAGAAAATGGAAGACAAGGCTAAGTCTATGCAGACTGTTAAAGATTTTTTGCAGGTTCAGCCTCCGAAGTTTAGTAGAAGTTGGCCTACCAAGGGGTGGACATATCCTTCTTATGATTCCCAGTCTAGGGGTAGGCCTAGACGTGGTAGAGGCAGAGCTCAAGGTTCTTTTAGGCCTAGAACAGGGAGTTCACCTGCTCAGTCTTCTGGTGAGGGCAGGGGTCAGTCCTTTCGTAAACAGACCCAATGACCTGCCTTTTCAGCTGCCAGAGCCTTCTCTGGCAGCACCTTTGGGAGGAAGGTTGGCACTTTTCAAAGGAAATTGGAGTTTAATTACCCAAGACAGATGAGTATTGGATATCATTCACCACGGTTACAGGTTTTATTTCCACACCTTGCCTCCTTTCAAAGGCATGCCAGACATTCCTCCTCCACAAAGAAAAGAGGCTCACAAGCAGATTTCTCTGTTACTCAAAATGGGGGCCATTCAGCCGGTTCCTGTTCCACAAAGGGGCCTAGGATTTTATTCACGCCTGTTCCTAGTACCAAAAAAGGGGAACACGTGGAGACCAATTTTGGATTTATCTATCCTCAACACTTATCTGGACATTCCCAAGTTCAAAATGTTGACGTTACAACAGCTTTTACCTCTGCTGGGCAAAGATCACTGGATGGTAACTTTGGATCTCAAGGAGGCTTACCTTCATGTTCCTATCAGACTAAGTTGCAGGAAGTATCTGCGTTTTCAAGCTGGGAATTCTCATTATCAGTTCTCTGCATTGCCCTTTGGCTTATCTACTGCGCCCAGAGTATTCACAAAAGTTCTGGCTCCAGTGATAGCTTTCTTCAGGCTAAAAGGAATACAAATCTATCCTTATTTGGACGACTGCCTGATTCTGGCTCTAGAAAAGGAAGAGCTTCTTCATCATTTGGAATATGTCATAGCAGTGCTAAGATGCCTGGGGTATTCTGTGAACGAAATA
Organism: Protopterus annectens; assembly: GCF_019279795.1. Lineage (NCBI taxonomy): Eukaryota > Metazoa > Chordata > Ceratodontiformes > Protopteridae > Protopterus > Protopterus annectens. Next base: position 1,620,038,561 of record NC_056735.1, on the reverse strand, counting down.
AAGTCCAGTCTAGTACCCTCTCAAGACATGTGCTTTCTGGGTGTGAGACTGAATACAGCAACTCAGATGGCCTTTTTAACCCCGGACAAACAAAAGAATCTTTCTCTTTTCTTCCGTCATCTATCTCATCAGTCCGGGCTGACTGCAAGGACAGTCCTTCAAGCCTTAGGGTTCATGGCATCTTGTATTCTGGTGCTTCCCAATGCCAAACTGCATATGAGGAAGCTGCAATGGTATCTCAAAAATGTATGGACACAGCACTGCCAGGATTTGGACACTGTCATTCAAATAATACCTTGCATTCAAAAGGAATTTTTGTGGTGGGCTCAGGAATGTCACCTAAACAAGGGACTCTCTGTGACCCGGCCAGAGGCGAGTCAGATTCTAACGACAGATGCCTCAGACACAGCTTGGGGAGCTCATCTGAATGGAAAGTGGATACAAGACAAGTGGCCTGCCAGACTGCAGCATCTACATATCAACATGAAGGAGATGTTAGCTGTCCAGTTTGCATTAATGGCTTTCAAGGAGTTACTTCTTCCAGGGCAGGTGTTGATTCTAACAGACAACACAACTGTCATGTGGTACATCAACAAACAAGGGGGCACACATTCTTATCCTCTATGCAGGCAAGCAATGATTTTGTGGGAGACTGCGCTAAGCTTGCATCTAACTCTTCAAGCAAGGTTTCTGCCGGGAGCACAGAACTCCTTAGCAGATGTGTTAAGCAGGCAAATCATGGATCCCCACGAGTGGAAACTGGATCTTCATGTATTTCGGAAATTTACAGTGTCATGGGGAACTCCAGACATAGATCTGTTCGCTTCTCCACTAAACCACCAGCTGCCAAAGTTTTGCACAAAAAGGTTTCATCACACAGCTTGGAAAGTGGATGCTCTTTCTTTCAGTTGGAAAAATCTTCATGTGTATGCCTTTCCACCTCTGCCTCTTCTCCCAAAGGTACTCCTAAAGGTCAGACAAGACAAGCCAAGGATGATTTTAATAGCTCCAGATTGGCCTCGGCAACACTGGTACCCATTACTGAGGAATCTGGTAAGGAAGCCCCCATGGCCTTTACCTTTGATTCCACACCTTTTGTCTCAGAGGGACGGTCATCTACTCAATGTCAAGCTTCACTCTCTTCATCTAACAGCCTGGCATATTCTGTTTTGAACCACAGCAGGTCTCAACTTCCTCAACAAGTTTTGAATGTGATTATGGAAGCCAGAAGACCTAGTACAAGGAAAGTGTACGCAGAAAAATGGAAGAGATTTTTAGTTTGGAGTGTTTGGAGTGCAGCAAAGGATTTGGATGTTTCTGAGCCTAATTTGAGTGTGGCTCTTCAATATCTTACTGAGTTATTGGACAAAGGTTTGTCTTTCTCTTCCATTAAGATTCATGCTGCAGCAATTTCAGCTCACTATGATTGTGACCCACCATTGTTTTCTCATCCTTTGTTCAAGCAATTTCTTAGAGGGGCAAAGAATATAAGACCCCCACGTAGAGCTCCTACTCCTGCTTGGGACCTCAATTTTGTGTTGGAGAAACTCACTCTACAACCTTTTGAGCCTGCAGCTACTGCTGAATTGAAATATTTGTCATGGAAGACTGCTTTTTTGTTGGCCATTACCTCTGCAAGAAGGGTTTCTGAATTGCAGGCCCTTATGGCGGTTGAGCCTTTCTTGATTTTCCATAAGGATAGGGTATCTTTACATACTAATCCTTCCTTTATGCCTAAAGTGGTTTCTAGTGTGGCTTTAAACCAAACTATTCATTTGCCTACTTTTTATGCAAATCCCCAAAATAAGGGGGAAAAGATTTTGCACACTTTAGATGTACACAGGCAGTTGCGTTATTATTTAAGCAGGACTAAGGATTTTAGGCAGTCTCAGCAGTTGTTTGTTTCTTTTGCTTTGAGTTCTCAGGGCAAGCCTGTGTCAAAACAAACTATTTCTAAGTGGATTGGGTTTTGCATTGCTTTCTGTTATTCCCATCATGGCAAGGAGATTCCAGCTGGGATTAGGCCTCATTCCACTAGGGCTACTGCCACTTCAACAGCATTTCTAAGGGGGGTGGCAACTAAGGATATTTTGGAGGCAGCTACTTGGAGTTCAGTGCATACTTTCTCTAAGCATTACTACCTTCCTCTCTACTCTAAATCTAGGGCTGGTTTTGCCACTGCTATTTTACAGGGCATGTTGGCAGCTCCTGCTTCTTTATGATTTGCCATCCTCCCTTACCTCTGCTTTGGGATTCTACCCAAGTGTTAGGACTGCAGCAATGTGAGATGAAGAACATAGTACAGTTTTGTACCTACCATAAATGTAGATGTTCGAAGATCCACATTGCTGCAGTCCAATTTACCCTCCCTCCTTCCCCTCTGTGTTTAGGGGTGGTTGTGTGGGTGGGGATGTACCTTTGTAGATTTGTATATATTGTATATATATTTGGTACAGGGGTGTTTGGTGTATTGCTGGTTTTTGGTTTTGGCCTTATCTTTTTAGGGTCTTCTGACATCTGGGGCAAGAAAAGACTGAGGATATGACGTCGGTCATGCGCATTTGTACCCTGACGTCAGACTAATGCGCCTTGACCGACGTCAGCCTTATACTTTGGTATTCGGGCCGACTGGGACAGCGGACTACCCTAGTGTTAGGACTGCAGCAATGTGGATCTTCGAACATCTACATTTATGGTAGGTACAAAACTGTACTTTTCTTTTACTCCCCCAGCACAGACCACTTGCTATCCCCCCGGTTTTGGACATTGTGGATGATGTCTTCTTAGAATCTAGTCTAAATCCAGACTCTCTGCCTCCTGCTCCAGCCAAACCAGATAGATACTATAGAGTGCCTGACTCACACAAATTCCTTTACAAAAGCCCTGCTGCTTATCCAGAGACAATCTCCCAGGGTCCCAAAGGGGCTAAGGCCTCTATGGCAAAAAAATCCTGTACCCCTCAGAAAGGGACTCCAGAGCACTAGATAGGTGGGGGAAGAAGGTTTACACCTCAACTACTCTAGCTATGAGAGCACTAAATTGTCAATTTCACATGCTTAAATACCAGCAATTCCTAATGTCTCAAATAAAACAAAAGATGGGCACGCACCCTCAACGGTCTGAATTCAAGGAAATGCAAGATCTGTTACATGCAGTTGAACAGGTGGGCAAACATACTTTACAATGTGGTTTTGATGCCTTGGAAGCTTTCTGTAGAGCAGCTGTTACTGGGTCTGTTCTACGTAGGCATGATTGGTTAGAGGAACAATCTCTGCCTGATCATGTTAAAGCAAAGTTACTGGATGCACCCTTACAGCAGGATGTCTTACTTGGGGTTAAAGCAGAGGAGGTTTTAAAGAAAATGGAGGATAAGGCAAAATCTATGCAGACGGTCAAAGATTTCTTACAGGTACAGCCCCCACGCTTCAGAAATTGGCCAACAGAAAATTGGTCCTTTCCAGCTTCTGACAGACCACAGAGGGGTAAATACAGGCGCCCAAGGGGCAGAGGACAAACACAAATCCCTTACAAACCTCGCCAATGGGGCACTACAACACAGAAGGGAGGAGAAGACAGGTCCCAAACCACTAGAAGGCAAACACAATGACTTAAACCTCATACTGCCAAGCAAAACTCTCTTGGCAGCTCCCTTGGGAGGAAAATTAACACTTTTTGCAGACAACTGGCGCATCGTCACAAAGGACAAATGGGTCCTAGACATTATCTCACACGGATACAGATTTCATTTCCACACCTTGCCAAGGATAAAAGGAATGCCAGACCTGCCACAAAATCAGTGGGCAGAGGCACAAAAACAAATTACAGCTCTCATGGACATGAGAGCCATTCAGCTGGTACCTACACAGGAGCAAGGCCAAGGATTTTACTCAAGGCTCTTTCTAGTCCCCAGAAAGGACAATGCTTGGAGACCTGTTCTGGACCTTTCAATTTTAAACACCTTCTTGCAAGTACCCAAATTCAAGATGCTAACACTACAGCAGCTTCTTCCCATGTTGGGCAAGAAAGCTTGACTAGTAACGTTGGACCTCCAAGGAAGCATACCTGCATGTCTGCATGTCCCTATCAGCCAAAGTTGCAGAAGATACCTCCGTTTCATTGCAGGTTCAACCCATTACCAATTCTCTGCACTGCCCTTTGGCTTATCTACTGCGCCCTGGGTCTTCACAAAATGCCTGGCACCAGTAATTGCGTACTGCAGACAAAGAGGAATTCAAATATACCCATACCTGGATGACTGTCTCATCCAAGCAGAAAGCAAGGACATTCTCTTACAACACCTGGCTTTTGTAAAACATCTTCTAAGTTGCCTAGGGTACACAGTAAACGAAAAGAAATCAAAACTAGTGCCCTCACAAAATATGACATTCCTGGATGCCAGCTTGAATACAACGGCCCAGATGGCTTATCTGATGCCAGACAAACAACTACAATTAACTCAATACTTAAGAACAATGGCAACAAAGACCCAACTCCCTGCAAGAAAAATTCTGCAGGCCTTGGGCTTCATGGCATCTTGCATACTACTAATACCATTTGCAAAACTGCATATGAGGAAATTACAATGGTACCTAAAAAGCGTATGGACTCAACACAGTCACAGCTTGGAAACAATGATAAATCTCATTCCCTGCCTTCAACAGGAGTTTCTATGGTGGTCGCAAGCATGTCACCTCAACAACGGTCAGCCTTTCACCCTACCCCCAGCCAGGCAAACTATGACAACAGATGCATCGGACTATGCCTGGGGGGCACAGATGGCAGGATGATGCATTCATGGCATATGGACAGCAGATCAAAGGAATCTGCACATCAATCAAAAATAAATGCCAGCTGTACAAAATGCTCTGACAGCCTTCAAGGACCTCTTACATCCAGGACAGCTTATCATAAGGACAGACAACACCACAGTAAAGTGGTACATAAACAAGCAAGGGGGTACACACTCCTACCCTCTATGCAGGCAAGCAGTGACCTTGTGGAACACAGCACTGGCTTACCAAGTTCAATTACAAGCTCAATTCCTGCCAGGAAAAAAAACACATTGGCAGACAACCTAAGAAGAAACGTCATGGATCCCCACGAATGGAAACTGGATCCACAAGTATTCGCAATGATAACTCAAAAATGGGGGCTCCCAGGCATAGACCTGTTTGCCAGCCCTCAAAACTATCAGCTCGCAGAGTTTTGCACAAGGACTTTTCACCATCAAGCTTGGAAAGTGGACGCGCACTCATTCATTTGGAAAATGCTAACAGTATATGCCTTTCCTCCACTACCCCTTCTCACAAAGGTGCTACTGAAAGTCAGGATGGAGAGACCCCGAATGATACTCATAGCCCCAGACTGGCCACACCAGCACTGGTAACCCACTATTAAGGAATATGGCCCAAGGCCCACCATGGATTCTACCACAAATTACCCACCTGCTCACACAGCAAGACTATCAGATTCTACACAGCCAGCTCAAAACCTTAAACTTGGCTGCATGGCAAATCACCTAAGCAACCAGCTACTCTCTCACAAGCTGTTATGGAAGTTATTCTGGAGGCCCAGCGCCAGGAACGCCTACTCAGACAAATGGAAAAGGTTTTGCACCTGGAACCAAGCTAAAGGCCAAAATACACTTCAGCCAGACATACCTCAGATTCTGCAATATCTAACTGAGATGTTACACAAAGGGCTTTCTTTTGGATCTATTAAAATCCACACCTCAGCTATTTCTGCTCACTACAACACGGATCCTCCCATATTTTCACATCCACTCCTGAGGCAGTTTCTCAGAGGGGCCAAAAACATTAGGCCTAACCAGGAGAGTGCCAACACCTACTTGGGACCTCAACTTTGTTCTGGAAAAACTCACGTTACCTCCTTTTGAGCCAGCTTTCTCAGCTGATTTAAAGTTTATATCATGGAAGACTGCCCTGCTGCTAGCAATCACTTCAGCTAGAAGAGTTTCGGAGCTTCAGGCACTAATGGCAGTAGAGCCTTTCCTCATTTTTCATCAGGACAGAGTTTCTCTATGAACTAACCCCTCCTTTATGCCTAAGGTGGTATCCAGTGTGGCTCTAAATCAAACCATTCATTTACCCACCTTCTTTCCAAATCCACAGAACAAAGGAGAGAGACTCCTGCATTCCTTGGACATTCACAGACAGCTACGTTACTACTTGGATGAAACTAAGGTTTTCAGAAAATCTGACCAGCTTTTTGTATCCTATGCTACAGCATCACAAGGAAAGGCCATCTCAAAACAGACCATTTCCAAATGGATAGGACATTGCATACGTTTTTACTACACACACCATAGAAAACCAGTTCCTGCTACCATAAGGCCCCACTCTACCAGGGCAGCAGCTACATCTACAGCCTTCCTCAGGGGGGTGCCAACCAAGGATATTCTGGAAGCTGCAACTTGGAGTTCAGAACACACCTTCACCAAACATTACCACTTACCACTTTACTCTAAGACTAGAGCTGGCTTCGCCACTGCAGTTTTGCAGGGCCTTCTAGCTTCCTCTAACCCTGTTTGACTCCACCTCCCATCCTTAGCTTTGGTATTCTACCCAAGTGTGATGACTGCAGCAGGGTACCACGATGAACATAGTACAGTTTTGTACCTACCATAAATGTAGATGCTAGAGTGTATACCCAGCTGCAGTCAAGGTTACCCTCCCTCCATCCCCTCTGGACTAGCTGAACTTATCTCTTCCACTCTATTCTTTACTACCTCTGTGGTGTATTTGCTTGTGCCTAAGAGTTTTGTTTCATTTCAGGGAAGAAGCGACAGCAACCGACGCCTGACCAAGACTTTGGAATTCGGGCAGACTGCGGGTCCGCCTGACGGCAGGATAACCCAAGTGTGATGACTGCAGCAGGGTATACACTCGAACATCTACATTTATGGTAGGTGCAAAACTGTACTTTCTACTTATTTTGTCTTTTCCCCCGGACCTTGGCTTATGAACAGACTATGGACTGCAGTTATAGGTCACAAGTATTTTTTCAGGTCTGGTTATTAGTACAAGATTCAGCAAACTCAATCTGGGGGTTGGAAGGTAGTGGTGGTATATTATGGGTAAGGGGAGGAGCTTGGAGCTTGGCGCAGATGCTAGTAAGGTTGCCGGCTCGGATCCGATACTGATCCGGTATCCCACACGTTGAAGACAAATGAAGCAGACCTTCTCAAATGGATCGTTATGGTGTGTACATAAACTTTTTTTGAATATTAGTTAAAGCACGGTCTTCCCCCATAGTGCCTTTTTTAAGCAATGCCAAACCAAGTACTTCTGACATAAATCCAAACCAAGAAAATCTAAACGTATTTCTGCTTAGTGCTAGGAGTCTAAACACAAAGCTCCACTCTGTAGAAGCTCGCTTCACCCTAGAGGATGCTGATTTCTGTGTGGTCACGGAGACATGGTTTAAAGCTGCGGAGAGCACACCACCAGGGGAAGGTTGTAATGTCTTCCACACATTTAGACCAGTTACTGCACAGACAGGGAATAAAGGTAGTAGTGTCTCAGTTTGCATTAGAAGTAAATATACCTCAAAGCTGGTTAAACAGGACAATGCATTTAAGCTGCTCCATGTTCAAATCACCATAGGCAAAGTCCAGCACTACCATTTTGCAAGCAGGGAAGGTCCCTTTCTATGATACAGGAAACCCATACTATGTATTTAAACTTACTGGAAACGCTCACTGTCCAACCCAGTGCCATATTCATGGGTGACTTTAATTACACCACCATTAAATGGAAATCCCATACGACACCAAACATACAAGTACAGAGATTCCTGGATTTTGTAAACACAAACTCCCTGGACCAGATTAGAAACCCTATACAAGCATGTTAATAGATGCATATAGGCAGCTGTACCCACCAGGAAGAAGTATGGAACTTACTCAGAAAACAAGCCACCATGGTGGAATCACAAAATTGGTAGGCTGTATAACAGTAGGAAGAAAATCATGGCAAAAATTAGGAGAGCAGCACGCAGCAGGATAAAAGCACTCTCATCAAACTAAACAAACCACTCAAAGGGCAAATAGTCTACCAAAGCCAAATTTGGAGTAAGTGCCAGGCCAAGGACCACCACTAGGCATTCTTTAGCCGTGTCCTCAACCTCAAAGGCAATACACAGTTTTGTAGAGCTCATTGTAAATGGAGCCACCTATACTAAGCCAGAAGATATAGCAAACCTAATGGCCATTTAATTTTTTCCAACTTTTCCCCTGTCTCCCCTCAACTTTCCCTAAGGAAATACCATCAAATATAACTCCCTCTGCTCTCACTAGGGAACAGGTCCTTAATGCTTTCTCTAACTAATGCCAAGAACACTGCATCAGTGGGTCCAGAAACTGTCCCAGGATGTATTCTAAATAGCATGAAACATAACCTGTCAGGCCCTTGGGAATTGCTGTTTAACTGTAACCTCCAAACCGGCTTCGTGCCTCATGAATGGAGAACAACAGTAGTCATCCCTATGCACAAAGATGGGCCATCTACAGACCCAGGAAACTACAGAGCTACAAGTCTCACTAGTTTTGTATGCAAAGCCATGCAAAGAATTATTATGAAAATGATCAGTACTGATGCAATAAACCTCCAGACACTGGACCCAACCAAATTTGGTTTTGTCAAAGGCAGGTCATGCCTACTCAACCTGGTGGACTATTTTGAGAAGGTCACCAAAGCAATGTATGAGAGCAAAATGGTTCACACAGACTACATTGACCTGGCCAAGGCAATTGATACAGTACCTTTCACTGGCATTGTTGATAAACTCAAGAGGTTAGGTACAAACCTATGTCACCCAGTGGATAGTCAACTGGCTGACAGATAGGAAGGACCCAGGAAGTTAGAATTGGAGTTGTCCTCTGCAAAGAGGCCAGTCACAGGTGGAGTCCCTCGGATTTGTCTTTGGACCGCTTCTTTTTGGCATTTACCTCTCTGAAGTCAAGGCCAGTGTCAAAGGTCTCCGGCTAACTAAATCTGAGTTGAGTGCAAATTAGGCGCTGTCATTGAATCCCACATTTGATACACATGTTCTCCAAGAAGGGCTGACACAGAAAAACATCTGGTGTCAGAGCCATGGACTAAAAGTGAGTGCCAAGAAATGCACAATGGTATCCTTCGGGAAGTCATCCACCCATGGTAACAATCATATTGACAACACACCCCTTAGAGGTGACCAAGTAGTCAGGGGCGTAGGGACACACAGACAGTAATGTCGTCTTTGACCATCACATGTCTGCAATAGTGAGGAAATCATTATATGTCACGCAACTTATAAGGGCATGGCACCTAGGTCCAAGGACGTCCTTGTTCCACTGTATTCGACATTCATCAGACCTATCATTGAGTACAATGCCTTATTGATATGTACTTAACCAGGCATATCCAACAATTGGAATGTCCACAGAGGTTCCTCACTAAAAAGAGTACAGGGCGTAAAAATTTCCTACGCAGACCACCTCTAGGCCCTATCCCTGTATTCTGTCTCCTACAGGCCGTTGAGCAGACCTGTACCTGTCATACATACAAATAGGGCTGCTGGAGAGACAGGTATGTATTCCAGAGACTACCCCGTCTCTAGAACATTCTCCCCATCCATGTGAAGCAGAGATCTGAAGATGTACTTCGTGTTTCACTGTTGCAGTCATTACATTTGGGTAATCTGCTGAAAGGTTGCCCTCACTTGGCCTGAATAACATAGTCTTGGGTCCTGCGTCGGTTGCTGTCTCCACTTCCATGGCATCAGGGGCATAAAACATGCACCCAGTGCCATTTTATTCAGTCTTTCTTGCCGTGCGGTGCCCGAAGAAGAAGCAGTTCGCAAGTGCCGGTTGGCCGATTCCTGAAATTTTCATATTAGAGTTTCAGAACCGAAGTCTTCAAACTAAAGCTAAGTACCCCGTTGGGGAAACTTTTTCTTGCTCCTTACCGATGTCAGTAAAAGTTAATAATTGCATTACTTGTGGAAAGCAAATATACCTCATAAGGATTTTCATTTGTACTGTATTCCTTGCCTAGGCCCTGATCACATTGTGCCTTGCTGTCGGTTTTGTGCTAGATTTAACCGATGCGGTGTTAAGCGTCTGTATATTTTTGCTTCTAAATATTTTGGTTCAAGATTTAATTATCCTGAAATGTCGTCTGTTAGCAATCCGACTACCGGAGTTCATAAAAAACGCAAAGAAGGAGACTGGTGAGACAGACTGTCGAGGTCCAAAACAGATGACAAAGCTTCTCCTAAGCCAGTCGCCGGTTCGCCTGTACTCAGATGCTTTCGCAGCCCTTAATACCCGTTACTTTTGAGTCGAAGGCCTCTACCGAGACCCATTCGGAGTGCGTTATGCCACGAGTTTCTCAGAGTATTGAACCCGCGGATGTCTCTCCCTTGGATGGGTCTGGAGCCGCTGAGCAGGCACTGGCTTCTGAGGGTGTTTTCAGGCCTCAACATTTTTATATTAAACCTATTCCAGCAACAAAAACAAGTTGAAAAACAATTTCTATGTCTAAAAAACTGACGCATGAGCCACGTGCTCAGGCCCCTATGCCTACAAAACATGATCAAAATGGCTGAGGATTTAATTACCTTGATCAGGGATTCCCAACCCCTCCCTCTGCTAAGAGGCCTAGGCAAGACACTGATTATGAATCTTCAGATCTGGTTTCCATTTCTTCTGATTCCTCTTCTTATCAGGAATCTTCTATTCCACCCTATGAGGATTCTGATGCAGAGGAATCCATCCCATCTGCATCTCCTCCTCAGGATTACTCTTTTGGAGAGACTTTGTATACTTTAAGGGAACATTTTCACTGTGAGAGTCAGGACTCTCTGAATCCAAAAAAGAGGCTTAGGGATTTCTTTCTTCTTCCTCAGCACAGGCCTTTGGCAATACCTCCTGTGTTAGACATTGTTGCTGATGTGTTTTCGGAATCAAGCATGGTCCTGATTCCCTGCCTCCAGTTCCTAGTAAGCCAGACAGATATTACAGGGTTCCTGACTCCCACAAATTTCTTTTCAAAAATCCTGGTGCTTATCCTGAGACTATTTCTCAGGGTCCCAAGGAGGGTGTAAAGGCCTCTACAGCCAAAAACCCTACCCCTTCTGATAGAGATTCCAGGGCGCTGGATAGATGGGGTAAGAAGGTTTATATGTCTGCAACATTGGCAATCAGGGCTTTAAACTGCCAGTTTCATATGCTTAAATATCAGCAGCATGTTATGGGCTTACTGAAACAGAAAATGATGTTGATTTCTGATTGTGCAGAAAGAGTTACAGGAATTATTGCATTCAGCAGAACAGGTTGGAAAGCATACTTTGCAATGTGGTTTTGATTCCTTGGAGCCCTCTTGTAGGGCCGCCGTTACTGGATTTGTGATTAGAAGGCATGCCTGGCTCAAGGAGCAAAATCTGCCTGATCATGTTAAAACTAAATTGTTGGATGCACCTTTGCGGCATGATACTCTGTTTGGTAATAAGGCAGAAGAGGTTTTAAAGAAAATGGAAGACAAAGCTAAATCTATGCAAACTGTAAAGGATTTCTTGCAAGTGCAGCCACCCAGGTTCTGTAGGCACTAGCCTACTAAAAATTGGTCCTTTCCTGTGTCCAACAGAGCCACTCAGGGCAAATCCAGGTGCTCAAAAGGCTGCAGATACCAATCACAGGGTTCTTGTAGATCAAAGCAATGGGGTGCCCCCACCTCCAAATCTGGAGGAAACAAAGCACAACCCTACAGTAAGCAGTCTCAATGACTTTCCTCTACCAGCACCAAGCACTTATCTTTTGGCAGCCCCCTTGGGGGAAAACTAGCACTTCCTGCTCAAAATTGGCAGTTAATTACCCAAGACAAGTGGGTATTAAACATAGTATCCCAGGGGTACAGATTTCATTTCCACATTTTGCCAATTCCAAACGGATGGCCGGATCTGCCACAAAACCAGTGGACAGAGGCCCAGAAACAAGTCATGTCCCTCATGGATATGGGGGCTATTCAGCTGGTACCAGAAAAGGAAAAAGGACAAGGTTTTTATTCAAGACTTTTCCTGGTTCCCAGAAAAGACAATTCTTGGCGTCCAATACTGGACTTATCGATTCTGAACACATTCCTGGACACTCCAAAATTTAAAATGCTGACTTTACAACAGCTACTGCCTATGCTAGGCAGGAATGCTTGGTTAGTAACTCTAGACTTAAGAGGCATACCTGCATATCCCAATAAGGGAATCGTGCAGAAGATACCTCCACTTCAAAGCAGTATTTTGCATTACCAATTCTCTGCACTGCCCTTTGGCTTATCTACTGCGCCCAGGGTCTTTACAAAGTGCCTGGCACCGGTTATTGCATTCTGCAGACAAAGAAGCATTCAGATTTATCCTTATCTGGACGATTGTCTCAATCAAGCAGAGGACAAGGGCACTCTTCAAAATCTGGCGCTTGTAAAAAGGCTTGTAGCATGCCTGGGGTACACCATAAATGAAAAGAAATCACAACTGGTACCTTCTCAAATAATTACATTCCTGGGTACAAGCTTGAATACAACTGCCCAGATGACTTACCTCACGCCAGACAAACAAAGGCAACTAACAACATACTTCAAACAAATGGCAACAAAAACCCAGTTATCTGCAAGACAAATTCTGCAGACTTTGGGGTTCATGGCATCCTGCATTCTACTAATTCCATATGCGAGACTGCATATGAGGAAACTTCAGTGGTACCTAAAAAGTTTATGGAGTCAACATTATCACAGCCAGTAAACAATGAGTGTTCATTGTGTTTCACTGTTGAAGTCATTACTCTTGGGTTATCCTGCTGGCAGGCTACCCTCAGTCGGCCAGAATTCCAAAGTCTAGGTCCGGCGTCGGTTGCTGTTGCCTCTTCCCTGACGTCAGTGCACCAGGGGTATAAAAGATGCAGCCGATGCCATTTTCTTCAGTCTTTCTTGCCGCGCGGTGCCCGAAGCAAAAGCAATTCGCAAGTGCCGGTCGGCCGACTCCTGAGATTTTCGAATCCGAATTTCAGAACCGAAGTCTTCATTAAAGCTAAGTACCCCGTTGGGGAAACTTTTTTTCTTGCTCCAGACCGATGTCAGAAAAAGTTAACAATTGTATTTCTTGTTGGAAGCAAATACCTCATAAGGATTTTCACTCTTACTGTATTCCTTGCCTAGGCCCTGATCACAACGTAGCTAGCGGTCTGTTTTGTACTAGATTTAACCAACGCACTATCAAGCGTCTGTTTGATTTTGCTTTTCATTACTTTGGCCGTAGATTCAATTATATTATGCCGTCGGACCAGCCGACAACTGGAGTTTACAAAAAACGCAAGGAACAGGATAGGCATCCGAGGTCCAAAACAGACGACAAGGCCTCTTCTAGACCAGTCGACGGTTCTCAGTGAGGTGCTTTCGCAGCCCCTGGCGCCCGCTACCTCAGAGCCACAGGCAGCTACCGACTCCCACGTGGAGCCGACTGAGCCTCTGGATACTCAAGGTTTTGGACACTTGGAAATCATTCCCTCAGATGGGTCCAGAGCCGCTGAGCAGGCATCTGCTTCTGAGGGTATTTTCAGACCTACACAACTATATATTAAGCCATCCACAGCTTCAAAGACTAAAGCAGCTCTAAAGACAAACAAACAAGTACAGCATTCTCCTACTCAAACCTTCATGCCTAAAAACAGATGCTCAAAATGGCCGAAGACCTAATTACTTTGATCAGGGGCTTCCATCCCCCTCCTGATAAGAGGCCTAGGCAAGAGACAGAGTATGATTCTTCTGATCAGGTTTCTATTTCCTCTGATTCCTCTTCTGAACAGGATTACTCGATGCTTCCCTATGAGGATTCTGATGCTGAAGAATCCATTCCTTCAGCCTCTCCTCCTGAGGATTATTCTTTTGGGGAAACCCTGCATACTATGAGGGAGCATTTCTACTGGGAGAGCCAAAATTACTCTGAATCTAAGAAAAGGCTCCGGGACTTTCTGCTACTTCCTCGGCACAGACCCCTTGCTATTCCACCTGTTCTAGACATTGTAATGATGTTTTTTCAGAGTCCGGACCGTCCCCTGACTCTTTACCCCCTGCACCTGCTAAGCCAGACAGATACTACAGGGTCCTGGATTCTCATAAATTCCTATATGAAAACCCTGCTGCTGACCCAGAAACTATATCTCAGGGTCCCAAAGGTGTCAAAGCTTCCACTGCAAAAAAAACCCTGTCCCCTCTGATAGGGATTCTAGGGCTCTAGACAGATGGGGGGAAAAAGTCTACACTTCTGCTACCCTGGTTGTGAGGGCTTTAAATTGTCAGTTTCATATGCTTAAATATCAGCAATATTTAATGTCTCTGCTTAAACAGAAATTGTTGACAAACACTGAATGTTCAGAGAACAAGGAATTGCAGGATTTGTTGCATGCAGTTGAACAAGTGGGAAAGCATACTTTGCAATGTGGTTATGATTCACTGGAGGCCTCTTGCAGGGCCGCTGCTACAGGTTCTGTTATTAGAAGGCATGCTTGGTTAAAGGAACAGAATCTGCCTGATCATATTAAAGCAAAATTATTAGATGCACCATTACAACATGATACTTTGTATGGTACTAATGCAGAAGAGGTGTTGAAAAAAATGGAAGATAAAGCTAAATCTGCAGACAGTCAAGGATTTCTTACAGGTACAGCCACCCAGGTTTAGCAGAAACTGGCCTTCTAAAAATTGATCCTTTCCAGTGTCAGACAGACGTCAAAGAGGCAGATACAGGCGTACCAGAGGGAGAGCTCAGCCACAAGGCTCATATAAGCCTAAACAATGGGGTGCTCCTACCTCCAATAGCGGAGAAGACAAATCACAACCTTACAGGAAACGGTCCCAATGACTTTCCTCTACCAGATCCAAGCACTTTTCTTTTGGCATCCCCCTTAGGGGGAAAACTAGCACTTTTTTCATCAAATTGGCAAATGGTTACCCAAGACAAATGGGTAGTGTCCCAAGGCTACAGGTTCCATTTTCACACTCTACCAAGGTCAAAGGGTATGCCAAACGTACCACATAATCAACGGGCAGAGGCACAAAAACAAATTACAGCCCTCATGGACATGAGGGCCACTCAGCAAGTACCACAACAAGAGCTGGGGCAAGGATTTTACTCCAGACTATTCCTAGTACCCAGAAAGGACAAAACCTGGAGACCAATACTGGACCTGTCTATACTAAATACGTTTCTAGAAGTTCCAAAATTCAAGATGTTGACTCTACAGCAGCTACTGCCCATGCTGGGCAAAAAGGCTTGGCTCGTAAATTTGGACCTAAAAGAGGCATACCTGCATGTCCCAATCAGACAATCTTGCAGAAGATACCTCAGATTCATAGCTGGCTCAATGCATTACCAATTCTCTGCACTGCCCTTTGGCTTATCTACTGCGCCCAGGGTCTTCACAAAATGCCTGGCACCAGTAATTGCGTTTTGCAGACAAAAAGGAATTCAAATATATCCCTACTTGGACGACTGCCTAATTCAAGCAGAGAACAAAGACACTCTTCTAAAGCATCTGGCGTTTGTAAAAAGATTACTAATTGGCCTAGGGTACACAGTAAACGAAAAGAAATCAAAACTAGTGCCCTCTCAAGAGGTAGTATTCCTGGGTGCAAGCTTAAATACAACTGCCCAGATGGCTTATCTCACGCCAGATGAGCAAAAGCAACTGATTACTTATTTCAAGAAATTGGCAACAAAAACCCACTTATCTGCAAGGAAATTCCTGCAGGCCTTGGGTTTCATGGCATCCTGCATTCTACTAATTCCATATGCCAGACTGCGTATGAGGAAACTACAATGGTATCTAAAAAGTGTTTGGACTCAGCATTGCCACAGCCTAGAGACAGTAATTGCACTCATTCCCTGCCTACAACAGGAGTTCGATGGTGGGCAGAAGCCTGCCACGACAACAAGGGTCTGCCATTCAGTTTGCCCACAGCCAGACAGACACTGACAACGGATTCATCAGATTATGCCTGGGGGGTCCATATGGCAGGAAAATGTATTCAGGGCACATGGCCTGCAAACCAAATGCATCTTCACATCAATCAAAAAGAGATGCTAGCTGTTCAAAATGCCCGGACAGCTTTCAAGGACCTGCTTCATCCAGGACAGTTACTGATAGACAGACAACACTACGGTCATGTGGTACATAAACAAGCAGGAAGGTGCACATTCCTACCCCCTCTGCCGACAAGCAGTGACCTTATGGGACACAGCATTGGCTCTTCAAGTTCACCTGCAAGCACAATTCCTGCCAGGAAAAACAAATACTCTGGCAGACGAACTAAGCAGAAACCTCATGGATCCCCACGAATGGATACTGGATCCCCAAGTCTTCAGCATGATAATAAGGAAATGGGGATGTCCAGACTAAGATCTATTTGCCTCTCCTCACAACTGCCAATTGCAGAGATTTTGCACAAGGATTTATCACAAGCAAGCATGGAAAGTGGACGCCCTATCATTCAGCTGGAAAAATCTAACAGTATATGCTTTTCCCCACTGCATCTCCTTCCCAGAGTACTCCTAAAGGTCAGACAAGAGAAGCCAAAAATGATTCTGATTGCACCAGACTGGCCACGCCAGCACTGGTACCCAATCCTAAAGAGCTTGTCTCAAGGTCCAGCATGGATTTTACCTCAAACTTCTCACTTGCTGGCCCAACAAAATAATCAGATCCTGCACAGCCAACTCGGGACCTTAAATCTGGCAGCATGGTGGATAATGTAGCCATTCTGAACACTCCTCTTTCAAAAGCTGATGTTCATCGTGTTACCCTGCTGCAGTCATCACACTTAGGTTATCGTGTCGTTAGGCGGTCCCGCAGTTGGCCGGAATTCCAAAGTCTTGGTCCGGCGTCGGTTGCTGTCAATTCTTCCCTGACGTCAGTGCGCCGGGGGTATATATATTGCATCCGATGCCATTTTCTTCAGTCTTTCTTGACGCACGGTGCCCGAAGCAAAAGTGCCGGTCGGCCGACACCTGAGATTTTCGAAGTCGAATTTCAGATCCGAAGTCTTCAATAAAGCTAAGTACCCCGTTGGGGAAACTTTTCTTGCCTCAGACCGATGTCAGAAAAAGTTAACAATTGTATTTCTTGTGGGAAGCAAATACCTCATAAGGATTTTCATTCTTACTGCATACCTTGCCTAGGCCCAGACCACGACGTCACTGGTTGTCGTTTTTGTGCTAGGTTTAATAAGCGTACTATAAAAAGACGCTTTGATTTTGCACGACACTACTTCGGTAGAAAATTTAACTACACAATGCCGTCGGAGCAACCTACTACCGGCGTCCACAAAAAACGCAAGGATAAGGACAGGCAGCCTAGACCCAAGCCGGACTCCGAGGCCTCAGCTGGACCAGTCTCCGGTTCACCGATCTTCATTGAGGCTCCGACGCAGCCCCTGACTACCGCAGATCTGGAACCCGAGACCGCTTCAGAGCCTTTGGCGGAGAGTGCTAGGCCGACGCAGCCATTTTGTTTAGCCCCTACCGACGACACTGCAGAAAGAGATGTCGGTGCTGCAGAAACACCTTTGGTTTCTGAAGGCGTTTTCAGACCGACGATGCTCACCATAAGAACTTATCCTAAGCTTAAGACTCCTATTAAACCTAAAAAGGCTGCACTTCAGTCTCCAGTTCAAGGCCCCATGCTTAAGAAACAGATGCTCAAAATGGCTGAAGATTTGATCTCTTTAATCAGGGGTTCCCAACCTCCACCCGACAAAAGGCCTAGACAAGAGGAAGATTATGCCTCCTCTGATCAAGCGTCTATTTCCTCAGGCTCCTCTGAGGACCAAGATTACTCCTTCTCCCCTTATGAAGATTCTGATGCTGAGGATTCTATTCCCTCAGCTTCTCCTCCTGAAGACTACTCCTTTGGGGAAACTTTACACACTGAGAGAACATTTTCACTGGGAAGGTCAGGACTACTCTGACTCAAAGAAAAGGCTCAGAGAGTTTCTTTTACTCCCCCAGCACAGACCACTTGCCATCCCCCCAGTTTTACACATTGTGGATGATGTTTACTTAGAATCCAGTTTGAACCCAGATTCTCTGCCTCCTGCTCCAGCCAAACCTGACAGATACTATAGAGTGCCTGATTCCCAAAAAATCCTTTATAAAAGCCCTGTTGCTGATCCAGAGACTATCTCCCAGGGTCCCAAAGGGGCTAAGGCTTCTATGGCAAAAAATCCTGTACCCTCTGAAAGGGACTCCAGAGCACTAGACAGGTGGGGGAAAAGGTTTACACCTCAGCCACTCTAGCTATGAGGGCACTAAATTGCCAATTTCACATGCTAAAATATCAGCAATTTCTAATGTCTCAGTTAAAACAAAAAATGAGCACACTCCCTCAACAGTCTGAATTGAAAGAAATGCAGGATCTGTTGCATGCAACTGAACAGGTGGGCAAACATACTTTACAATGTGGGTTTGATTCTTTGGAGGCTTCCTGCAGAGCAGCTGTCACTGGGTCTGTTTATACGTAGGCATGCTTGGTTAAAGGAACAAACTCTGCCTGATCATGCTAAAGCAAAGCTTCTATATGCTCCCTTACAGCAGGATGTTCTTTTTGGAGTTAAAGCAGAACAAGTCTTAAAGAAAATGGAGGATAAGGCAAAATCTATGCAGACAGTCAGAGATTTTCTACAGGTACAGCCCCCTCGCTTCAGCAGACATTGGCAAACAAAAAATTGGTCCTTTCCAGCTACTGATAGACCACAAAGGGGTAAATACAGACGTCCAAGAGGCAGAGGACAACCACAAGCCCAATACAAACCTCGACAATGGGGCACTGCAACACAGAAGGGAGGCGAAGACAGGTCCCAAACTACCAGAAGGCAAACTCAGTGACTTGCACCTCATCTGGCCAAGCAACACTCTCTTGGCAGCCCCCTTTGGAGGAAAACTCACACTTTTTTCAGACAACTGGCGCATTGTCACAAAGGACAAATGGGTCCTAGACATAATTTCACGAGGATACAGATTCCATTTTCACACCTGCCAATGAAAAGAGGAATGCCAAACCTGCCACAAAATCAATGGGCAGAGGCACAAAAACAAATTACAGCTCTCATGGACATGAGCCATTCAACTGGTACCTACACGAGAGCAAGGCCAAGGATTTTACTCAAGACTCTTTCTAGTTCCCAGAAAGGACAATGCCTGGAGACCAATTCTGGACCTTTCAATTCTAAACACCTTCTTACAAATACCCAAATTCAAGATGCTAACACTACAGCAGCTTCTTCCCATGTTGAGCAAGAAAGCATGGCTAGTAACGTTGGACCTCAAGGAGGCATACCTGCATGTCCCTATCAGACAAAGTTGCAGAAGATACCTCCGTTTCATTGCAGGTTCAACCCATTACCAATTCTCTGCGCTGCCCTTTGGCTTATCTACTGCGCCCAGGGTCTTCACAAAATGCCTGGCACCAGTAATGGCATACTGCAAACAAAGAGGAATTAAAATATACCCATATGTGGACGACTGCCTCATCCAAGCAGAAAGCAAGGACATTCTCTTACAACATCTGGCTTTTGTAAAACATCTTCTAAGTTGCCTGGGGCACACAGTAAACAAAAAGAAATCAAAACTAGTACCCTCACAAAATATGACACACCTGGGTGCCAGCTTGAATTCAACTGCCCAGAAGGCTTATCTGACGCCAGACAAACCAATACAACTTACTCAATATTTCAAAACAATGGCAAGAAAGACCCAACTACCTGCAAGAAAAATTCTGCAGGCCTTGGGCTTCATGGCATCTTGCATACTACTAATACCATTTGCAAAGCTGCATATGAGGAAATTACAGTGGTACCTAAAAAGCGTATGGTTTCGACACATCCACAGCTTGGACACTGATATCTCTTATTCCCTGCCTACAACAGGAGTTTCTATGGTGGTCACAGGCATGTCACATCAACAAGGGACAGCCTTTCACCTTGCCCCCAGCCAGGCAAACTATGACAACAGATGCATCGGACTACGCCTGGGGGGCACACATGGCAGGACAGTGCGTTCAAGGCGTATGGACTGCAGATCAAAAGAATCTGCACATCAATCAGAAAGAGATGCTAGCTGTACAGAATGCTCTGACAGCCTTCAAGAATCTATTACATCCAGGACAACTTACAATAAGGACGGGCAACGCCACAGTAATGTGGTACATAAACAAACAAGGGGGCACACACTCCTACCCTCTATGCAGGCAAGCAATGACCTTGTGGAACACAGCACTGGCTTACCAAGTTCAGTTAAAAGCTCAATTCCTGCCAGGAAAAAAGAACACATTGGCAGACGACCTCAGCAGAAACGTCATGGATCCCCACGAGTGGAAACTGGATCCCCAAGTATTTGCAGTGATAACTCAAAAATGGGGCCTTCCAGACATAGACCTGTTTGCCAGTCCTCAAAACTGTCAGCTAACAAAATTTTGTACAAGGACACTTCACCATCAAGCTTGGAAAGTGGACTCACTCTCATTCATTTGGAAAAACCTGACCGTATATGCCTTCCCTCCATTGCTTCTCCTCACAAAGGTGCTTCTGAAAGTCAGAAAGGAAAGACCACGACTGATACTCATAGCCCCAGACTGGCCACACCAGCACTGGTACCCACTATTGAGGAATATGATCCAGGGCCCACCTTGGATTTTACCACAAATTGCCCGTTTGCTCACACAGCAAAACAATCAGATTCTTCACAGCCAGCTCACAACCTTAAATCTGGCTGCATGGCAAATCACCTAAGCATCCAGCCAGCTCCTGTTTCCCAAGCAGTTATGGATGTTATCCTGGAAGCTAGGAGGCCCAGCACCAGGAAGGCCTACTCGGACAAATGGAAAAGGTTTTGCGCCTGGAACCAAGCTAAAGGCCCAAACACACTTCAGCCTCACATGCCTCAGATTCTACAGTATTTAACTGAGGTGTTGCACAAAGGACTTTCTTTTTCTTCCATTAAAATCCATGCATCAGCTATTTCAGCCCACTACAACACTGATCCAGCCTTATTTTCACATCCACTTCTAAGGCAGTTCCTCAGAGGGGCAAAAAACATTAGGCCCCCCCCAGGAGAGCACCTGCACCAACATGGGACATCAATTTTATTCTGGAAAAACTTACGCTACCTCCCTTTGAACCAGCTTTCTCTGCAAATCTACAGTTTCTATCATGGAAGACTGCCCTGCTGCTAGCAATAACTTCAGCTAGAAGAGTGTCAGAACTGCAGGCACTAATGGCAGTGGAACCTTTCCTCATTTTTCATCAAGACAGAGTTTCTCTTCCAACTAATCCTTCCTTCATGTCTAAGGTGGTTTCCAGTGTGGCCTTAAATCAAACCATCCACTTACCCACCTTCTTCCCAAATCCACAGAACAAAGGAGAAAGACTTCTGCATTCCTTGGACATTCACAGGCAACTTCGTTACTACTTGGATAAAACTAAGGTTTTCAGAAAATCTGACCAGCTCTTTGTATCCTATGCTACAGCTTCACAAGGGAAGGCTATATCAAAACAGACCATTTCTAAATGGATAGGACATTGCAAACGTTTCTGCTACACACATCATGGGAAACAAGTACCTGCTAACATTAGGTCCAACTCCACCAGGGCTACAGCTACATCAGCAGCCTTTCTCAGGGGAGTGCCAACCAAGGATATTCTGGAAGCTGCTACTTGGAGTTCAGTGCACACCTTCACCAAACACCATCACTTACCTCTTTAAGACTAAAGCTGGTTTTGCCACTGCAGTTTTGCAGGGCCTACTAGCCTCTTCTAACCCTGTTTGACTCCACTTCCCCCCCCCCTTCGCTTTGGGATTCAACCCAAGTGTTATTACTGCAACAGGGTAACACGATGAACATAGTACAGTTTTGTATCTACCATAAATGTAGATGTTCGAGTGTTCACCCTGCTGCAGTCCAGGTTACCCTCCCTCCATCCCCTCTGAACTAGCTGAACTTCTCTACCACTTTATCCTATACCTTTGGGGGCACCTGACATCTGGGGCAAGAAAAACTGAAGAAAATGGCGTCGGATGCCTCTTGTATACCCCTGACGCACTGACGTCAGGGAAGCAGCGACAGCAACCAACGCCGGACCAAGACTTTGGAATTCTGGCCGACTACAGGACCGCCTGACAGCAGGATAACCCAAGTGTGATGACTGCAGCAGGATGAACACTCGAACATCTACATTTATGGTAGGTACAAAACTGTACTTTACCATTGTTGGTATTTACTTTTTCTCTCCTCCATTTCCTCTTTCCTCTCTCTGTCTGTTGTGTGCGAGAGTGATTTTGGTATGTCTGAAAAGAAGGGAAATACAGGATTTAAAC
Source organism: Protopterus annectens (assembly GCF_019279795.1). Taxonomy (NCBI): domain Eukaryota; kingdom Metazoa; phylum Chordata; order Ceratodontiformes; family Protopteridae; genus Protopterus; species Protopterus annectens. The sequence continues at coordinate 1,620,016,151 of NC_056735.1, read as the reverse complement.
ACTGCTCTTCTTGCAGTGGTAAACTACTAAATAGTAATCTCCATGTGGATTGTGTTTACTGTTTGGGGATTCCGCATTTGTCGGCGAAACCCCCTTGTGATATCTGTGCTAATTTCAGTTAGTGGATGCTGAATGAACGTCGTAACAAACATTTATTTTAAAGGGCCTGCTTGCTTCGCCTTTCTCGGAGGCCATTTCTGCGACGTAGGTCTCCTCTTCAGGCTTCGGATAAGAAACTTCCTCGTTTGGACTCCTCTTCACCTGCCGGTGACTGAGGGTAAAGGTCATAAGCACAAGGCCCATAAGTCATTGTCTGAACATCGTTCTGCCTCCTCGGTGCCGACTACTACATCGGCTCCGAGCTGGGCTCCAATAAAGTTTACCGAGGTAGCCTCGTCTGCACCCACACCAGTACCAACAATTACGGCACCGCCTGCATCTTCGATGCTGACCAGTATGACATCTTCGATACTGACCAGTATTGCATCTTCGATGCCGACCCATTGTTTCCATTTCCTTAACACCGACTTCACCCGTTTCGATCCCATTATCGGTTCCGACGACGACTTCGGAACCGTTCCTATCAACCCCATTATTGGTTCCAACAATGACATTGGAACCGTTCCTATCGTTCACTCCTATAGTGACTTCTGCTTCGAGCTTTTTCACGGCTCCGACCATACCATTAATACCTGTTGCAAAATTGAAATAGTCGATGCCATTCTCTGACACACCACAGACCCGATACTCGTCCAGTGTGGACCCGTTTGCTGGACAAGCCTGCAGCCCCTTTTTGGACCGGCCTGACTCCCCTTCAGGTGCATCGGTGAGATCCCCCAGGTGCCTTTCTGAATTGGATATGGTGCGACTTTTTGATCAGCTGTTGACTGCTAGGGGAATCTCAAACCTGCCTAGACCCCATCTCACTCCTGGCTTTGGGTCTATTTCTCCAGCAACCCATACTTACTCTCCTCCTTTGGATCCCTCGGTTCCGAGGCTCCTCTACCAAACTTTTAACAGAAGAATTCCTTCCTCGGCGCCGACAACTGTCTGAAGCTCTGAGATCCCTTCCTCAATCGCATGCTTGGGGGGGTTGAGCGCCCGGTCCCGGTGTCTGTTCCGATGGCTTTGTTGGCCCCAACTTCGGAGCAGAGGATGACTACCGCTCCTCGCTTGATTAAGACTCCATCCCCGGGGGTGGACCGTCTGGAGTGGGGTGTGGTCCCAGTTCCGATTCAATCTTCTTCGGTTCCGGGCTCCCATTCCTCTTTGGGCGGGCCCGCTTTCCGGGTGATGGAGAGGGCTCTTACTGCCAGCAGTCCAAACGGGTGTGTAAGAGGAGACACACGGACTCCCCGGAGGAGTCACTCACAGAGGATATGGATTACAATGAAGGGGATGGGTCCCCACGGTCGCCTCCCGACAGTCTCCTTCAGGGACATCATGGAGATCTTGAAACAGTGGGGTGACTGGAAGTCCTCAACCCCTTCCTCAGAGGAATCCGTATTCCTGCAGGCCTTTTGCTCTTGGCCCTCTACTTCTTGGGTGATGCCACCGTCGATGAGCTGGTTAAACTCATCGTTCAACGGGCTTGGAAGAGCCCCAATTCCGTTGAGGCCATCCCCAGGAGATCAGACAAAGATGTCCTTCAAGGATGCATCTGCAGTCCTTACAAATGGGTTGTCCTGTCGTCAGGCAGCCCTTCGGTCGGCCGGATTCCAAAGTCTGGGTCTGGCCTCGGCTGGTGTCGCACTTCACCAGACGTCACAGCTGCAGTTCTTCGGGTATAAAGGCATCAGCCGACGCCATTTTCCTCAGTCTTTCTTGCCGCGTGGCGCCCGAAGCAGAAGCTGTTCGCAAGTGCCGGTCGGTCAGATCCAGAGATTACTACTACCGGATACTACTTCGAAGACTTCTAAAAAGCTAAGTACCCCGTTGGGGACTCTTTCTTGCCTCAGCCGATGTCAGAAAAAGTGAATAACTGTTTAACTTGTGGGAAACAAATACCTCATAAAGATTTCCACTCTTACTGCTTACCTTGTTTAGGCCCAGACCACGACGTAGCAGCTTGTCTAGCCTGTGCTTCTTTTAACCGACGGACGCTTGGACGTCGGTCGGAGTTTGCTGAGCAGTTTTTCGGCTCTGATTTTGCATATATTATGCCGTCGGATCCTCCGACTACACAAATTGCCAAAAAACGCAAAGAAAAGGACCGACACTCACGGTCCGCGGTTTCGGCCGAAACCGCGGTTAAGCAAACCGCGAGTGTCTCTGTTTCGGCCGAAACCGAGCAAGCGGTCCTTGCTTCAGCCGAATCCATGCCTACTACCGAGGCCTCTTCTAGCCTAGTGGAATCGGCTTCTGAAATCCAACCTGCTGTTGTGGTTTCTCAGGAATTATCGGACACTATTCCCTTGGATGTATCAAGCCCTGCACGTGGAGCTGCTAGGCCTCCTGCAGCCATGTCCATTAAGGCCTTTGCCAGGGCTAAAGCAGCCAAAACTACTAAGTCTGTGCCTGTTAAATCCCCCTCTCACAGGCCCAGCTCCAGTTCCCAAATGCTTTCTCTGGCAGAGGATCTCATCTCTTTAATAAGGGGATCCCAACCTCATCCAGACAGGGCCTCTCATCCACCTCCAGAGAAGAGACCTAGAGCAGAGCCCCCTGAGCCAGTGTCCACGGATGATTCCTCTGATTCAGACAATACAGACCCTCCAGAGGCTCCTTTTTCTCCTTACGAAGACTCTGATGCTGAAGAGTCGATTCCTTCTGCCTCCCCTCCTGAAGAATTTTCCTTTGGGGAAACCTTACATGCCATAAGGGAACAATTTCAGTGGCAGGGCCAAGATTTCTCAGACTCCAGGAAAAGGCTTAGGACCTTTTTGCATTTACCACAACATAGGCCTTTAGCTATACCTCCAGTTCTTTCTGTTGTAGATGATGCATTTAATGATGCTTGTACTGCTCCTGATTCTTTACCTCCAGCCCCTGCCAAGCCCGATAGGTTCTACAGGGTCCCGGACACACATCACCATTTATACAAGGCTCCTTTTGCAGATCCGAGACTATCTCCCAGGGGCCTAAGGCAGTAGCATCTACCTCTGTTAAAATCCCTCCCGTCTGAAAGGGAATCCAGGTCCTTAGAGAGATGGGGTAAAAAAGTATACACCTCTGCTACTCTGTCAGCTAGAGCCTTGAACTGTCAGTTTCATATGATCCAATATCAGGAGTTTATGCTTGATCAGCTAACTAAGAAACTGTCCTCTGATGAATCTTTAGATAAGAAATATGTTCTGGAAATGGTACATAACATTCAGCAGGTTAGTAACCATTCTTTAAAATGCGGCTATGATGCACTGGAGGCTTCCTTTAGATCAGCCATGACTGGCACAGTTATCAGAAGGCATGCATGGTTGAAAGAACAGGCCTTGCCGGATCATGTCAAATCAAAACTATTAGATGCTCCCATGGATAAGGTCAGTTTGTTTGGTTCTCCTGCTCAGCAGGTACTGAAGAAAATGGAAGAGAAGGCAAAATCTGTACAAACAGTGAAAGATTTCTTACAGGTCCAACCTCCAAGGTTTAGCAGGAACTGGCCCTCCAAAAATTGGTCCTTTCCAGAATCCTCTAAAGCACAGAGAGGCAGGAATAGGCGTTCAAGAGGCAGAAATCAATCCAGGGGTGCCTACAGGGGATGCCAGTGGCAGGGCAACAACCAGCGAGGCACAGACGCAGCTACTACCTCTGCAACACAATCACAGTGACTTGGCTCTGGCACCGCCTACCAGGGAACAGATAGCAGCACCCTTAGGCGGAAAGCTAGCCCTATTTTCAAAAAACTGGCACTGCATCACAAGGGACAAGTGGATTTTGAAAACTATAGACCAAGGTTACAGGTTTCATTTCCATACTCTACCAGGAAAAAGAGGAATGCCAAACCTACCACCAAATCAAAAGACAGAAGCTCTAAAACAAATAGCTCAATTAGTAAGCATGAGAGCTGTGGAAAAGGTACCATCTATGGAGCAAGGAAAGGGATTTTACTCCAGACTCTTCCTGGTACCAAGAAAAGAGAAAAAATGGAGGCCTATTCTCGACCTGTCCGCTTTAAACACATTCCTCATTGTTCCAAAATTCAAAATGCTGACCCTACAGCAGCTTCTTCCCATGCTGGGCAAGGAGTCTTGGCTGGTAACTCTAGATCTCAAGGAGGCATACCTGCACGTCCCCATACAACCAAATTGCAGAAGATACCTCAGATTTCTTGCAGGATCAGAGCATTATCAATTCTCAGCATTGCCCTTTGGCTTATCTACTGCGCCCAGAGTGTTCACGAAATGCCTGGCATCAGTAATCGCTCATTGCAGACTTCAGGGAATCCAAATTTATCCATACCTGGACGACTGCCTGATACAAGCGGACAACAAACACAAACTAACAGAAGATTTACAAAGAGTCATTTACTTGCTGCAAGCCCTGGGATATACAGTCAATATAAAAAAGTCAAGGCTGATACCATCCCAAAGAATGACCTTTTTAGGTGCAGAGCTGGACACATCAAAGCAAATGGCATTCCTAACTACAGAAAAACAAGAACAACTCCCGCTCTACTTCTTGGCATTAACAAAGCAGAACCATCTAACAGCAAGAAAAGTACTGCAAGCCCTGGGCTTCATGGCATCCTGCATAATTCTGGTCCCTCATGCCAGACTACATATGAGAAAGCTACAGTGGTACCTGAAGAATTTATGGTCTCAACACAAACACAGCCTAGAAACCAAAATCCCACTAATACCATGCCTGAAGCAAGAGTTCCTATGGTGGGCTCAGGCCTGTCGATCAAACACAGGTTTGCCCTTCTACAGCACTCAACCAAGCCAAACCATCACAACGGACGCCTCAGACCTCGGTTGGGGGGCCCACATGCTGGACAAGTGCATACAAGGTCTATGGACTCAAGATCAGCTGCACCTGCACATAAATCTAAAGGAAATGCTGGCAGTAAAATTGGCAATCCAGGCATTCAGACCATTCCTCCAAGAAGGACAGTTGATGATAAGGACAGACAACACCACAGTTATGTGGTACATCAACAAACAGGGAGGCACACATTCATACCCTCTATGCCGGATGGCACTGGACCTATGGAATGTGGCTCTGAGCTACAACATTCAGTTACAAGCAATTTTTGTACCGGGAAAAGAAAACATTCTAGCAGACATATTAAGCAGAACTACCACGGATGCTCACGAATGGATGCTACACCCGGACATCTTCAAAGCCATCACAAGAAAATGGGGACTACCACAAATAGACTTATTTGCATCCCCATTCAATCACCAGCTCAAGAAATTCTGCACAAGAACGTACCACCCACTTGCTTGGAAGGTGGACTCCCTATCTTTCAGTTGGAAAAACCTGACAGCATATGCCTTCCCACCACTTCCTTTGATGCACAAGGTGCTACTGAAGATCAAAGAGGAACGTCCAAGGATCATTCTGATAGCTCCAGACTGGCCAAGACAACATTGGTACCCATTACTGAGGAGCATGTCTCGGGAACAAATGTGGATACTACCCCTGATCCCATTGCTGTTAACACAGAACAGCTACAACATCCTGCATCCAAACCTGAAAACTCTGCAGCTGACTGCCTGGAACATTACATAAGAGCAACTAACCCAAATTTATCTCAAAGGGTTAAAGACATTATCCTTGAGGCTCGCAGACCTTCAACAAGAAAGAATTATGCAGCAAAATGGAAAAGAGATATCATTTGGAGTACTGCAAAGGGAAAAGATGTGTCATTGGTAAACATAGCCAACATCCTGGAGTACTTGGCAGAGCTCTTCCATACAGGCCTGTCCTATTCCTCCATCAAGATACACGCATCAGCTATTTCGGCAGAATACAGCTTGGATACCCCTGTCTTCTCACATCCTCTGCTCAGGCAGTTTCTGAGAGGAATTAAGAATGTAAAACCTCCTAGGAAACCTCCACTGCCAGCATGGGACTTGAACTTTGTGCTAGAGAAATTGACACTTCCTCCTTTCGAACCAGCAGCAACAGCAGAATTGCAATACTTATCCTGGAAGACTGCTTTCCTGCTGGCAATCACCTCAGCAAGAAGGGTTTCTGAACTACAGGCATTAATGGCAGTGCAACCCTTCCTGATCTTCCATCAAGACAGAGTGTCCATGAGAACAAATCCTACATTTATGCCTAAGGTGGTATCCAGAGTGTCTTTAAACCAGGCTATCCACCTATCTACATTCTTCCCCAACCCACAGAACAGGGGAGAAAGACTGTTGCATACCTTGGATGTGCATAGACAATTACGCTACTACCTGGACAGGACCAAGTGCAATAGAAAAACTGACCAGCTTCTGGTAGCATATGCAACAGGAAGGGAAGGAAAAGCAATTTCAAAACAGACAATCTCCAAATGGATAGGAAATTGCATTAGATTTTGTTACTCCTTCCACGGAAAGAAAACTCCAGAGAACATCAGGCCTCACTCCACAAGGGCGACAGCCACTACTACAGCTTTCTTACGAGGAGTGGCTACCAAGGACATTGTAGAGGCTGCTACTTGGACCTCCGTGCATACATTTGCCAAGCATTATAATTTACCTTTATATTCTAGATCCCGAGCAGGTTTTGCCACTGCTGTTTTGCAAGGGATCCTAACTGCACCATAATCTCTCTTCATTCCTCCTCCCCTAGTTTGGCTATGGTATTCTACCCATTTGTAAGGACTGCAGATGCATCCTTGAAGGACATAGTACAGTTTTGTACCTACCATAAATGTAGATGTCCGATAGGAATGCATCTGCAGTCAGGATTACCCACCCGCCTTCCCCTCTGTGGTACTCCTAGGGTATTTGCCATCTTTCAGCTAGCTTGGGGGGGATCTATTATGGTGTATTTGTTTGTATATATGTACATACATGCTTATTTTATGTGTTTGCTCTCTACTATTTGGAAACATTGGCATTTATCCAAATTTAGCCATCCAAGAGGGCACCTGGCATCTGGGGCAAGAAACAGAGGAAAATGGCGTCGGCTGATGCCTTTATACCTGAAGAACTGCAGCTGTGACGTCGGGTGAAGTGCGACACCAGCCGAGGCCAGACCCAGACTTTGGAATCCGGCCGACCGAAGGGCTGCCTGACGACAGGACAACCCATTTGTAAGGACTGCAGATGCATTCCTATCGGACATCTACATTTATGGTAGGTACAAAACTGTACTTTCTCTCCCCTCCAGAGGATCAACCCCATTGGTCCAGAGGCTTGCCAGTGGATGCTATGGTGGTGGCTGCCATGAAAAAGGACCTTGCAGGAGAGAGTGTCCTGCTGTTCACCCACCAAACAGAGTCCCGGGCAGTGGACAGGTTAGGGAAGCGAGTTTTTACGTCCGCGACCTTCCCGGTTAGATCTTTGATCTTTATGGCACATTTTACGAGGCTCCAGAGAGATTTTATCTCCGAACTCTCACGGGTCAAGTATCGGATGGAGCATGAGATAAGGTTGCTTCCCAGCTTGCCATCCTAGGATCCATATCTAATTCAACCATGAGGTTGCTGTCACATGCGACCGAAGGATCAGCTAGAGCTGCAGGTGCAGGCGTAGTCATGAGACGTAACGCCTGGATGCGCATCTGTGACCTCGCGGACTTCTTCAAGTCTTCCTTTCTAAATGCCCCTATCGAGCCCTCTGCTCTGTTTGGTGCGAAGGTCATGGACACACTAGCCAGGTGCGAGCAAGATGGGAAGACATTGTCTGCTGTTGGCCTACGTTTCTCCAAACCTCAGCGTTCATTCTCTGGGAACCAGAGGAGCGGAAAAATGTGGCACAAAAAGTCTCAAGGTCCTTTTCGAAACGCACGTGGCGAGGACTCTTCTAGAGGCAGAGGGGGTGCCAATAACAGAAGACTCCCCTTTGGGGGCAGAGGGGGTCCCCGGAACCAAGGCTCCAGAGATTCCTTCTCAGGTGGACCATATCAGCGCTCCTGTGGCACTCCCCACTTGCTTTCCTCTGGAAGCAGTCGGGGCACGTTTCTCTCTGCACCAAGGTGCATGGCTATCCATTACGAACGATCAGTGGGTGCAGAGAAACATCACCAGAGGCTACCATATTCCACTAATTTCTTATCCAAGACCTCTGAAATCCCTTCCCGATTTTCCACCCAGTCAAAGGGAGGAGGCAGCTTCCGAGATATGAAACTACTTCAAAAACGTGCCATCCAAAAGGTCCCCTCAGTTCAGTGCGGATCAGGGTTCTACTCAAGATTCTTTTTGGTGCCAAAGAAAACAGGGGACTGGAGACCCAGTCTGGATCGCAGTCATGTAAACAAATCAGTAGTTCAGACCAAGTTCCACTTGGTCACGATTCAGTCCATCCTTCCCTATCTGCAGGAAGGTGTGTGGATATACTCATTAGATCTCCGGGATGCGTATTACCATATCAAGATGGACAAGCGCTCCAGGAGCCACCTTCACTTCTGGCTGGGAGCCGTTCACTTCCAGTTCAGAACCCTACCTTTCAGTCTCTCGATGACCCCCAGAGTGTTTACGAAATGTCTGGCCATGGTAACAGCTCATCTGAGACTTCGGGGATTCCAGGTGTTTCCATATGTAGACTATTGGCTCCTCTCCGCCCCCACCAAGTGTCTCCTGGTCAGGGCCCTCCACTACACCTTGCCCCTAGCGGAGTCATTAGGCATCACCATACACTGGAAGAAATCAAACCTCCATCCATCAGAATAACTGGAATTCATAGGGGCAATATTCAACACGCAATCGACCCTAATTTTCTCTTCCTGCCCACAGGCTTCAGAGACTCTGGGCAAAAGTTCAGGTGATACTCTGCCAAAGCAAGGTGTCTGCAAGGGAGATTCTTCAAGCCTTAGTAGCTATGGCCGCAGCCATCCCCATAGTCCCCTTAGCTAGACTGCACATGAGATTACTACAATGGCTCCTTCAGGCCCAGTGGATACCCAGTCTTCACCCCCTGGACTCAAAGGTTCTCATCACCAACATTTGCAAATAAGATCTCCTCTGGTGGATGCATACAGATGAAAATCTGTCGTCCCTTCCAGGTTTCACAGCCCAGCGCCATGGTGACCATGGATGCTTCCCTGATGGGGTGGGGGAGCCACTTCCAGGGAAAGTCAGTCCAAGGGACGTGGCCCGATGTAGAGGTCAATTTGCATATCAGTGTCCTGGAGTTAAGAGCGGTGCTGTTGGCATTGCAAGCTTTTCATCTGTTTCTTCCGTCCGGAATGATTGCTGTACAGTCGGACAACATGTCCGTGGTCTGGTACATAAACAGGGAGAGACCAAGTCTTACCCCCTTTGTCCCGAAGCCATGAGAGTTTGGCAGTGGGCGATGGCTTCCAACCACTTCCTGATTGCAACGCAAATCCCGGGGAGCTCCAACGTGATTGTGGACAGACTGAGCAGATGCATACTTTTTCCGCACAAGTGGTCTCTCAACCAGTGTGTGGCGACTGAAATTTTCAGTCGCTGGGACCAGCCATGCTGCGACCTTTTCGCCTCTTTCAAATGTGAAATGCAGCAGCTATTTTGTCCTCTTTCTCCCTTTCGGAGAGTCGCTGAGAGAGATTCTCTAGTCCACGATTGGCCCACGGGTCTCCTTTATGCTTGCCCTCCGATTCCTCTGATTCCCGTCTTTCTGCAGAAGGCGATTTGGTTGAGAAGCAAAGTGATCCTCATTGCTCCATTTTGGCCTCGTCAGGTGTGGTTTCCCCTCCTTCGACCTCATCTGTTATGACCTCCTTGGATCCTAGACACTCGTCGGGAACTAATTTCTCACCCACAAGGGCTGACTCCTCCAAATTTGTCCACCCTCAAGCTGACAGCTTCCTTTTTCCACATCCGTTAGTTGCCAGGCAAGAAATCCTCTCTTCACCTGTTCGGGATATTATTTTGGATTCTCATAAACCATCCACCAGAAAACTTTACAAGGATAAATTGAAAAGATTCTCTCTTTGGTCACGTAATCAGAAGCTAGACCCGTTCGCAACCCCCGTGGCCACTATTCATTACTTGGCTGAGCTATTTGATGTAGGTGCCTCGGCTTCTACCATCCGAGTCAATCTAGCAGCTATTTCCCATTTCCATAATGGGTCTGAAGGAGTGTACCACTCATCTCCTCTCGTCTTTCCAAGACCTTCCTCAAGGGTATTTTTCACAGCAGGCCTCCTATTAGACAGCCGTTGGAGGTATGGAACTTGTCCTGGGTTCTGCAGGCTCTTTCTCTGCCCCCGATGTTCTTCATTCCACATTGCTGCAGTCCTAACTATTGGGTAGTCCGCTGTCCAGTCGGCCCGAATACCAAAGTATATGGCTGACGTCGGTCAGGGCGCATTAGACTGACGTCAGTACGTCAGGGTACTAATGCGCATGACCGACGTCATATCCTCAGTCTTTTTTGCCGCATGGTCCGATGCAGAAGCAGTTTTGCGAGTGCAGGTTGGCGTTCTGAAATTTTCTGAAGTCGGAGTTTCAGACCGAATCAAAGTTGGCTAAGTACCCGTTGGGAACATTTTGGTTTTCTTGCCTCAGTATTTAACCGGATGTCAGAAAAAGTGAATAACTGTATTTCTTGTGGGAAACAGATACCTCATAGGGATTACCATACCTTGTGTATACCTTGTTTAGGGCCTGAGCACGGCGTTGTTGGATGCCGCTCTTGTGCTAGATTTAACAAACGCACTATTAAGAGAAGGTTGGACTGTGCCAGGTTAGTGTTTGGGAAGCGTTGTAATTATAAAATGCCGCCGGATGCTCCGGCCGCTTCGATCAAAAGCGCAAGGACAAAGCGAAGCCTAGGGTTGATGAACCGGCAGTCCCGGACGCCGGTTCTTTAGAAGGCTCAGTGGAGCCAGAGGTTTTGCCAGGAGTTTCTTTGGAGTCTCAGGCAGAGACTTTACTGTTACAGGATGTGCCTTCTCAGGAGGTAGGCCAGGCTGAGGGGCTTCTCAGGTAACTGTTCTTCCCTCTCTTCCCAAGGTAGTTAGAGCCTCTCCTTCTGTTTCCAAAACTTCTTTGAGAGGTAGGCCAAGTTTAGCTTCAGTGGGGGTTTCTCCTAGCACTTCAGGTTCTGTGCCTAAGAAACATATGCTTAAAATGGCAGAAGATTTGATTACTCTGATTAGAGGTTCTATGCCCCTCCTGATAAGAGGCCTAGGGTGGAACCTGAGTTTGAGAGTTTTGAACAGTGTTCAGAGGCTTCTGAGTCTTCTGGAAGACTTGCAGGAGTTTCCTCCTTATTCTGATTCTGATGTGGATGATTCCACTCCTACAGCTTCTCCTCCTGAGGATTTCTCATTTTCAGAGACTCTGCATTCCATGAGGGAGCACTTTAAATGGGAAGGCCAAGATTACTCTGATTCCAGGAAAAGGCTTAGGGAATTCTTGTTTTACCCCAGCATAGGCCCTTAGCTATACCTCCTGTGTTGAATGTGGTGGAAGATGTTTTTGCAGAGGCTTCCCTGAACCCTGATTCTTTGCCTCCTGCTCCTGTTAAACCTGATAGGTACTATAGGGTGCCTGAAGCTCATAAGTATCTTTTAAGAGTCCTAGGGCAGACCCGAAACTGTTTCTCAGGGACCTAAAAGTGTTAAGGCCTCTGTTGTTAAAAACCCTGTTCCCACTGATAGAGGCAAGGGCTTTGGATAGATGGGGAAAGAAAGTGTATACTTCTTCCACTTTAGCCATGAGGGCGTTGAATTGTCAGTTCCACATGCTAAAATATCAAAATTATCTCCTTTCACAATTGAAATCTAAGGTGGATGCTTTGGCGGAAGGTATTGAGTGTAAAGAGTTGCTGGATTAAGTTCATGTGTCTGAACAAGTGGGTAAGCATTCTTTGCAATGTGGTTTTGATGCTGTACAGGCCTCCTCGAGGGTGGCTGCCACTAGTTCTGTTCTTCGCAGGCATGCCTGGTTGAGGGATCAGAATTTAGCTGAGCATGTTAAGACAAGGATTTTGGATGCTCCTTTACAGTCTGATGTGTTGTTTGGTTCGCCTGTGGAAGCAGTTTTAAAGAAAATGGAGGACAAAGCTAAGTCTATGCAAACTGTTAAAGATTTTTGCAGGTGCAGCCACCAAGTTTAGTAGAAATTGGCCTACTAAGGGATGGACATATCCTGCTTATGATTCCCAGTCTAGGGGTAGGTCTAGGCGTGGTAGGGGCAGAGCTCAAGGTTCTTTTAGGCCTAGAACAGGAGTTCACCTGCTCAGACTTCTGGTGAGGGCAGGGGTCAGTCCTTTCGTAAACAGACCCAATGACCTGCCTTTTCAGCTGCCAGTAGATTCTCGTCCTGGCAGCTCCTTTGGGAGGAAGACTGTCTCTTTTCAAAGAAAATTGGGATTTAATCACTCAAGACAGATGGGTGTTGGATATCATTCACCACGGTTACAGGTTTTATTTCCATACATTGCCCCTTTCAAAGGCATGCCAGGCGTTCCTCCTCCACAAAGGAAAGAGGCTCACAAGCAAATTTCTCTGTTACTCCAAATAGGGGCCATTCAGCCAGTCCCTGTATCAGAAAGGGGCCTAGGATTTTATTCTCGCCTGTTCCTAGTACCAAAGAAGGGGAACACGTGGAGACCAATTTTGGATTTATCTATCCTCAACACTTATCTGGACATTCCCAAGTTCAAGATGTTGACGTTACAACAGCTTTTACCTCTGCTGGGCAAAGATCACTGGATGGTAACTTTAGATCTCAAGGAAGCTTACCTTCATGTGCCTATAAGACTAAGTTGCAGGAAGTATCTGCGTTTCGAGCTGGAAATTCTCATTATCAGTTCTCTGCATTGCCCTTTGGCTTATCTACTGCCCAGAGTATTCACAAAGGTTCTGGCTCCAGTGATAGCTTACTTCAGGCTAAAAGGAATTCAAATCTATCCTTACTTGGACGACTGCCTGATTCTGGCTCAAGAAAAGGAAGACCTTCTACAGCATCTGGAATATGTTATAGCAGTGCTAAGATGCCTAGGGTATTCTGTGAGCGAAATAAAGTCCAGTCTAGTACCCTCTCAAGACATGTGCTTTCTGGGTGTGAGACTGAATACAGCAGCCCAGATGGCCTTTTAACCCCGGACAAACAAAAGAGTCTATCCCTTTACTTCCATCAACTATCTCATCAGTCCGTGCTGACTGCAAGGACAGTCCTTCAAGCATTAGGGTTCATGGCATCTTGTATTCTGGTGCTTCCCAATGCCAAACTGCATATGAGGAAGCTGCAATGGTATCTCAAAAATGTATGGACACAGCACTGCCAGGATTTGGACACTGTCATTCAAATAATTCCTTGCCTTCAAAAAGAATTTTTGTGGTGGGCTCAGGAATGTCACCTAAACAAGGGACTCTCTGTGACCCGGCCAGAGGCGAGTCAGATTTTAACGACAGATGCCTCGGACATTGCTTGGGGAGCTCATCTAAATGGAAAGTGGATACAAGACAAGTGGCCTGCCAGACTACAGCATCTACATATCAACATGAAAGAGATGTTAGCAGTCCAGTTTGCATTAATGGCTTTCAAGGAGTTACTTCTTCCAGGGCAGGTGTTGATTCTAACAGACAACACAACTGTCATGTGGTACATCAACAAACAAGGGGAACACATTCTTATCCTCTATGCAGGCAAGCAATGATTTTATGGGAGACTGCTCAGCTTGCAACTAACTCTTCAGGCAAGGTTTCTGCCGGGAGCACAGAACTCCTTAGCAGATGTGTTAAGCAGACAAATCATGGATCCCCACGAGTGGAAACTGGATCTTCATGTATTTCAGAAATTGACAGTGTCATGGGGAACTCCAGACATAGATCTGTTCGCTTCTCCACTAAACCACCAGCTGCCAAAGTTTTGCACAAAGGGGTTTCATCCCACAGCTTGGAAAGTGGATGCTCTTTCTTTCAGTTGGAAAAATCTTCATGTGTATGCCTTTCCACCTCTGCCTCTTCTTCCGAAGGTGCTCTTAAAGGTCAGACAAGACAAGCCAAGGATGATTTTAATAGCTCCACATTGGCCTCGGCAACACTGGTACCCACTACTAAGGAGTCTGGTAAGGAAGCCTCCATGGCCTTTACCTTTGATTCCACACCTGTTATCTCAGAAGGACGGTCATCTGCTCAATGTCAAGCTTCACTCTCTTCATCTGACAGCCTGGCATATTCTGTGTTGAAACACAGCAGGTCTCAACTTCCTCAACAAGTTTTAAATGTGATTATGGAAGCTAGAAGACCTAGTACAAGGAAAGTGTAAGCAGAAAAATGGAAGAGATTTTTATTTTGGAGTACAGCAAAGAATTAGGAGATTTCTGAGCCTAATTTGAGTGTGGCTCTTCAATATCTTACTGAGTTATTGGACAAAGGTTTGTCCTTCTCTTCCATTAAGATTCATGCTGCAGCAATTTCAGCTCACTATGATTGTGACCCACCATTGTTTTCGCATCCTTTGTTCAAGCAGTTTCTTAGAGGGGCAAAGAATATAAGACCCCCACGTAGAGCTCCTACTCCTGCTTGGGATCTCAATTTTGTGTTGGAAAAACTTACTCTACAACCTTTTGAGCCTGCGGCTACTGCTGAATTGAAATACTTGTCATGGAAGACTGCTTTTCTGTTGGCTATTACTTCTGCAAGGCGGGTGTCTGAGTTGCAGGCCCTTATGGCAGTAGAGCCCTTTTTGATTTTCCATAAGGATAGGGTATCATTACGTACTAATCCTTCCTTTATGCCTAAGGTGGTTTCTAGTGTGGCTTTAAACCAAACTATTCATTTGCCTACTTTTTATGCAGACCCCCAAAATAAAGGGGAAAAGATTTTGCACACTTTAGATGTACACAGGCAATTGCGTTATTATTTAAGCAGGACTAAGGATTTTAGGCAGTCTCAGCAGTTGTTTGTTTCTTTTGCTTTGAGTTCGCAGGGCAAGCCTGTGTCAAAACAAACTATTTCTAGGTGGATTGGGTTTTGCATTGCATTTTGTTATTCCCATCATGGCAAGGAGATTCCAGCTGGGATTAGGCCTCATTCCACTAGGGCTACTGCCACTTCAACAGCATTTCTAAGGGGTGGCAACTAAGGATATTTTGGAGGCAGCTACTTGGAGTTCAGTACATACTTTCTCTAAGCATTATCACCTTCCTCTCTACTCTAAGTCTAGGGCTGGTTTTGCCACAGCTATTTTGCAAGGCATGTTGTCAGCTCCTGCTTCTTTATGATTTGCCAGCCTCCCTTACCTCTGCTTTGGGATTCTACCCAATAGTTAGGACTGCAGCAATGTGGAATGAAGAACATAGTACAGTTTTGTACCTACCATAAATGTAGATGTTCGAGGATCCACATTGCTGCAGTCCAATTTACCCTCCCTCCTTCCCCTCTGTGTTTAGGGGTGGTTGTGTAGGTGAGGTTATATGCTGATAATTTTGTATATATTGTACATATTTTTGGTGCAGGTATATTGGGCCTTGTCTTTTTAGGGTCTTCTGACATCTGGGGCAAGAAAAGACTGAGGATATGGCGTCGGTCATGCGGATTAGTACCCTGACGTACTGACGTCAGTCTAATGCGCCCTGACCGACGTCAGCCATATACTTTGGTATTCGGGCCGACTGGACAGCGGACTACCCAATAGTTAGGACTGCAGCAATGTGGATCCTCGAACATCTACATTTATGGTAGGTACAAAACTGTACTTTTGAGCTGGCTGCTACCTGTGATCTAAAATTCTTATCTTGGAAATCCTTATTCCTGGTGGCTATAACTTCAGCAAGAAGAATTTCGGAATTACAAGCGTTATGTATCAAGAGCCCTCATCTAATCTTTCATAAGGATAGAGTATCACTTCGAACTAAACCATCCTTCCTTCCCAAAGTGGTTTCTGACTTTTCCATTAAAGCAGTCCATTGAGCTCCCAGTGTTTTTCCCAAATTACTCGAACAAGGGATAATGCTGCCTACATTCCTTGGATGTTCATAGACAATTACGCTTTTATCTTGACAGAACTAAATCATTCCGCAAGTCATACCAGCTTTATGTTTCCTTTGCAGGCCCTAGAATGGGAGGTGCAGTATCAAAAGTTACTTTGTCTAAATGGCTCGGGGATTGCATTTCCTTCACATATTCACTTACGGAGGGATCTAAGCCTGGCCAAATCAAAGCTCACTCAACTAGGGCTCACTCAACTAGGGCTATTGCAGCATCTGTTGCCTTCCACTCTAGGGCCTCCATGGATGACATTTGTGCAGCTGCCATTTGAGTTTAGCCCCACACTTTTATCGAGCATTACAAATTGGATCTGATCTCCAGGGGAAGAGCGGCCTTTGGCTCAATGGTTCTCAGGAATGTTCTTCCATAAGGGCCACCCAGGTTCTCCAAGTAGCTGGGGACTCGGTCCCATCAGTGATGAATAGGAAGAAGATTAACAACTTCAGATAAAGATGTTATGTCTTACCATAACATTCCATCTGAGTTGTTGATCTTTTTCCAGTCATCACACCCTCCCACCAACCCTCTCCTAAGGTTCCCGGTGGATCTTCTGGGTCTTCGTGGTGCATTAGGGCTTTTTTCGCAGAGATGGCCTTTGGCTTATTCTTTCTGTATATGTTGCATCAAACTCGATCTGAGGTAACTGAGCAAAGGGTATTGTGGGTAGCTGCTTGGCTTGAAAGTTTTTGGTGCATGCAAACTTGGTATAAGGCCGACTCTGTTTTGAGGGCTCGGAACCGAACCCATCAGTGATGACTGGAAGAAGATCAGCAACTCAGATGAAACGTTATGGTAAGACATAACTTCTATTTCCTCCCTAACCCAGTTTAGCTGTAACTTGGACAGTTGGGTGGAGAACAGGTAATTTGTCCCTGGTTTGGCACCTATGTCTGTAATGGACACAGGCAGCCTGTAAATGGTTCCATTCCCAGGCCGCTACTTGTAATTGTTTCATCTCACAAGCCCCTGCTTACAGTTATCAAGGGTACCAGAACTTGTCAAAGAAAGATTTTTAAAAAGAAGTGATACTGTATTAAGTAAGGACTGTTACTTTGATTTCCATCAGTAACTCCCCTGTTGAGTCCACTTAATGTGTACAACCATTGTTTTTTGTTGTATTTTAACTCTCATAGCTGATGAATAAGTTCTATACATTCTTTTATGATCTCATACTCAATTTTATATATCTGGAAGTTAGTTGTCCTAGGTGCAAGCTGTTTTTGATATTTCTGGAAGCAAGTCACTAAACATCTGTAATTTTCAAATTGATGCTATTAGCATTTGTGCCTTGGATCCATTGTTATGAACTTGGTCATTGGATAGATGTATGGTATTTTGCTTTCTGAAACTTCGGCTTTCCAGTGTGTTTACAAGTGTGTTCATTAATGGATGCCAGTATGGAGACTTGTTAGTCAACAGTAGTACATTGCTTCATTTGATAAGTTGAGTGCTGCTGTGTATTTTCCAGCTTGCCTTTCCTTTCTTTTTTGGGGCATTTTTAATAAGACTTTGCAAACATTTTATTAAAGCATGGCCCAAAAAAAATTTTAACTTTGCCCATTGTGACATTACCGTAGGGTAGCGTGAGCTACGTCCATAGACTTCAATGGGGCACCTTCACGTATGCGCCATGGTGTGCCCATTAAAGTCTAAGGCCGCAACAGACGTTAACAGATGATGTTCATGTTTCACTGTTGCAGTCATTACATTTGGGTAATCTGCTGGCAGGTTGCCCTCAGTCGGCCTGAATTCCAAAGTCTTGGGTCCTGCGTCGGTTGCTGTCTTCTCTTCCATGACGTCAGGTTGTCAGGGGTATAAAACATGCAGCTGACGCCATTTTCTTTAGTCTTTCTTGCCGTGCGGTGCCCGAAGCAGAAACATTTTGCAAGTGCCGGTCGGCCAACTATTGAAATGTTCGAGTTTGAGTTTCAGAACCGAAGTCTTCACTAAAGCCAAGTACCCCATTGGGGAAACTTTTTTCTTGCTTTTTACCGATGTCATAATTGTATTACTTGTGGGAAGCAAATACCTCATAGAGATTTCCATTTATACAGTATTCCTTGCCTAGGCCCTATCGCAACGTGCCTGGCTGTCGGTTTTATGCTAGATTTAACCAACGGTATATTTTTGCATCAAAGTATTTTGGAAACAGATTTAACTACCCAGAAATGTCGTTGGATAGCAATCGGGCTACCGGAGTACATAAAAAAACGCAAAGAATAGGACAGAGAAAGGCAGTCGAGATCCAAAACAGACGTCAGTTGCCGGTTCTCAGTGAGGCGTTTTCGCAGCCCCTGATACCCGCTACCTTCGAGTCGCAGGCCTTTACCAACTCCTTTGTGGAGTCCAGCATGCCGCAAGATACTCAAGGTATTGGACAGACGGATGTATCTCCCTCGGATGGGTCCGGAGCCGCTGAGCAGGCACCGGCTTCTGAGGGTGTATTCAGACCTCAGCATTTGTATATCAAACAGACAGCTGCAAAACCAAAGGCAAAGACAACTTCTAAAACTAAAAAACGGACACCTGAGCCACGTGCACAGGCCTCTATGCCTAAAAAACAGATGATCAAAATGGCTGAAGACCTTATTACCTTGATCAGGGGTACCCATCCCCCTCCAGATAAGAGGCCTAGGCAAGACACTGATTATGAATCTTCAGATCAGGTTTCTATTCCTTCTGATTCCTCTTCAGATCAGGAATTATCTATACCTCCCTATGAGGATTCCGATGCGGAGGAGTCTTTTCCATCTGCATCTCCTCCAGAGGATTATTCATTTGGAGAAACCTTGCATACTTTGAGGGAGCATTTTCATTGGGAAAGTCGAGATTTCTCAGAATCAAAAAAGAGGCTCAGGGATTTCCTCCTCCCTCTGCACAAGCCTTTAGCCATTCCCCGTTTTAGACATTGTGGATGATGTGTTTTCGGAGTCAAGCTTGACCCCTGACTCCTTACCTCCGGCTCCCAGTAAGCCTGACAGATATTACAGGGTCCCTGACTTACATAAATTTCTATTTAGAAACCCTGCTGCTGACCCTGAAACTATTTCACAGGGTCCAAAGGTAGTTAAAGCCTCAATAGCAAAAAACCCTACCCCCTCTGACAGATTCAAGGGCACTAGACTGATGTGGAAAAAAGGTTTATACATCTACAACCTTGGCAGTCAGGGCCTTAAACTGGCAATTTCACATGCTTAAGTACCAACAACATGTTATGGGATTGCTGAAACAGAAAATGATGATTTCAGAATGTGCAGAAAATAAAGAATTGCAGGAATTCTTGCATGCCGCTGAACAAGTTGGAAGGCATACTTTGCAATGTGGTTTTGAATCCTTAGAGACCTCCTGCAGGGCTGCAGTTACTGGATCTGTGATTAGGAGGCATGCCTGGTTAAAGGAAAAAAATTTGCCTGATCATGTTAAAGCTAAATTGCTAGATGCACCTTTTTAGCACGATTCTTTGTTTGGTATTAAGGCAGAAGAGGTTTTAAAGAAAATGGAAGACAGAGCTAAGTCTATGCAAACTGTTAAAGACTTCTTGCAAGTGCAGCCACCAAGATTCAGTAGACACTGGCCTTCAAAAAATTGGTCCTTTCCTGTGTCAGACAGAGCTCAAAGTGGCAAATCCAGCCGCCCAAAGGGTTCCAGATACCAGGCGCAAGATTCATGCAGATCAAAGCAATGGGGTGCATCTACCTCCAAATCAGGGGAGATAAAGCGCAAACCTACAGAAAACAGTCCCAATGACGTCCGTCTGCCTACACCAAGCACTCATCTTTTGACAGCACCCTTCGGGGGAAAATTAGCACTTTTTACTCAAAATTGACTGTTAATAACCCAAGACAACTGGGTACTAAACATAGTATCACAGGGATACAGATTCCATTTCCACACTTTGCCAGTGGCAAACGGTTGGCCAGATCTGCCCAAAAATCAATGGACAGAGGCACCGAAACAGGTTACGTCTCTCATGGATATGGGGGCCATTCAACCAGTACCAGAATAGGAAAAAGGACAAGGTTTTTACTCAAGACTGTTCTTGGTACCCAGAAAGGACAAGGCCTGGCGGCCAATACTGGATTTATCAATTTTGAACACATACCTGGACATGCCAAAATTCAGAATGCTGACTTTGCAGCAGCAGCTTCTGCCCATGCTGGGCAAGAATGCTTGGCTGGTGACATTAGACCTAAAAGAGGCATACCTGCATGTCCCAATAAGACAATCGTGCAGAAGATACCTCAGATTCAAGGCTGGCTTAATGCATCATCAATTCTCTGCACTGCCCTTTGGCTTATCTACTGCTCCCATGGTCTTTACAAAGTGCCTAACACCAGTAATTGCATTTTGTAGACAAAGAAGTATACAAATATATCCTTACTTGGACGACTGTCTCATTCAAGCAGAGAACAAGGACACTCTTCTTCGACACCTGGCATTTGTGAAAAGGCTTCTAACTTGCCTAGGGTACACTATAAACAAAAAGAAGTCACAACTGGTACCCTCTCAAAAGATAACATTCCTGGGTGCAAGCTTGAATACAACTGCCCAGATGGCTTACCTTACACCAGACAAACAAAGGCAACTGTCTACTTCAAACTGGTGGCAACAAAAACCCAGTTTTCTGCAAGACAAATTCTGCAGGCCCTGGGCTTCATGGCTTCCTGCTTCCTACTAATTACATATGCAAGACTGCATATGAGGAAACTTCAATGGTACCTAAAAAGTTTATGGAGTCAACATTCACACAATCTGGAAACAATGATTCCTCTCATTCCCTGCCTGCATCAGGAGTTTCTATAGTGGGCAAAGGCCTGTCACCAAAACATGGGACGGCCCTTCACTCTACCCCCTGCCAGCCAAACCTTAACAGACGCATCAGGTTATGCCTGGGGGGCCCACATGGCAGGAAGATGCATTCAGGGCATATGGGCACCAAAACAAATTCATCTACATATCAACCAGAAAGAGATGCTAGCTGTTCAAAATGCCCTAACAGCCTTCAAGGACTTGCTTCATCCAGGACAACTTCTGATAAAGGTGGACAACACCACAGTCATGTGGTATATTAACAAGCAAGGGGGCACACACTCATACCCCCTTTGCAGATTAGCCATGGCATTGTGAGACACAGCTTTGACCCACCAAATGCATCTTCAACCTCAATTCCTGCCAGGAAAGCAAAACACTCTGGCAGACAGTTTATGCAGAAACCTTATGGATCCTCATGAGTGGAAACTAAATCCACAAGTCTTCAGCATGATAACAGAGAAATGGGGAAGCCCAGACATAGATTTATTTGCCTCTCCTCAAAATTATCAACTGAAAAGATTCTGCACAAGAACTTATCACAGACGAGCATGGAAAGTGGACGCCCTATCTTTCAGTTGAAAAAACCTAACAGTTTACACCTTTCCTCCTCTGCCTCTTCTACCCAAGGTCTTCCTAAAAGTCAGACAAAAGAAGCCAAAGATGTTATTAATTACCCAGGACTGGCCCCGCCAATTCTGGTACCCAGTCCTATGGAACTTGTCTCGATACCCGGCTTGGACCTTGCCTCAAACACCACAACTACTGTCCCAGCAAAACTATCAGATGTTATGTAGTCCTGTCTCGCCCACATTCTTACCCGTGGGTTCGGCTCCGACTCGGCCAAACTTTTCTAGCTCGAAGTCTTCTATTGGCTGGGCTAAGCAGGTATCCCATGGTGCACTACTCCATATCCCCAGATCTCGTTTGCCACTCGTGTAACTTTGACGTGGTCTCGCTCTTGGCTGTGGCCAAGTACCTTTTTTCTTGTCTTAAGAAAAATTTATTGTTCTAAACAAAAAGCTATTTTCATAGCTATTGTCCTTAGTGTTGTTTAGCATTTTGGTAGTGTGCTTGCTTTGTGGTATCCCGATAACTGTTTCCTCGGGCTAGGCCCGTTTCAGTTAGAGGACCTAGTTTTTTCGTCCTATTTGTCAAACCGTTTAAATTAGAGGTTTGTTTTTCGGTTCTCCTACCCTTGTAGTCATAAACCGTTTTAGTTAGAGGTTTTTGACTTAGTTGGTCTCAGTGTGTGTCTCTAGTGTGTGTGTGTGTGTGTGTGTGTGTACTGTTTCTACTTTGATTCCCACGTTTTTTGTGGTGTTGAGTGTATGTGAGTTTTCTTGTCAGACTTTCTCTTGGTTTGCGTTGTTGGTGTTTCTGGTGAATGTCTAAAGATTCCAAAGAGCACAAACCTTCCAGTTTCAAAAAGTGCTCTAAATGTCGGTACAAAATGTCCATCACCGATGGGCATTCTATTTGTGTCTATTGCCTGGGAGCCATTCATCTGCAGGAGTCCTGCAGCTTTTGCCATGCGTTCAGTCCCAGAGTGCTCCAAGAGAGAAAGAATAAGCTTGATCCTAAAGGGACTCTTGAAACCATCTTTCGAAGAGGTCTTAGACTCTTCTCCCAGTGCTAAGTCTAAATCATCCAAGTCAAAAAAGAGATCTCCGGCTCCGTCAGCTTCATCGGGTCCTCCGGAGAAAGTCACAAAAATTGCATCGACCTCCTCGGCTCCACTGTCCTCGGGGCCACAGGAAGTGTTGGTGTTGATGGAACCAGCGTCGGCTCCTGTTACTTTGGAACCTCTTCGGAGCCGATCGCCCAGTCTCAGACCAGTCTCTCCTGAGAGGAGATCTCTATCTCCCTCCCTGTCCTCCAAATCCTCCAGGACCCTTTCGGATGTGGATGTTGATAGGGTGGTCCAGAGGCTCCTCCAGTCACCAGTTTTGGCAAAATTGTTTTCGGCTCCGACCCAGTCGGCTCCGGAGCCCATCACGACCCCTGCTTCGATCATTCCTCCTCCGAGCATATCTCTGTCTTCGGAGCCAGAGTGTTCCGCGCCGTGTGATGTTGCTAGTCTGGTTCCGATGGCCCCTTCGGTTCCATCGGTACAGACATTGTCTCTGACCCCGTCCGCTCTGTCCTCGGGGTTCGGGACTCGAGATTCTTCATTCGGACCCGAGGGGGACATCTCGGGACATATTTCGGTTCAGTGTCTCCCTCTCAGTGCCTCTGCTCGTGGAATTCCAACTCCCGCCATGGTCTTGGAGGCTGGCCTGTCCTTGGACTTGGGGGGGGGGGGGACCAGCCTTCGAGGCCATGCAGACTGCGCTGGCCAGATCGTCAGCTACTTCAGGCGGATCAGTCACTCTGTCCCCCACCACTCCGGTGAGAGCCTCTGATCACCACCTATCCATGGACAGCAGAGCACCAAGGCCTAGGGATACCCCCACGAGTAGTCCCCAACTTTCCGAGGGCCCTCCAGAGTTCATGCCTGAGGAGTCCCCTAGAAAGAAAACATGCAAGAGGAAGCACATAGACTCCCAGGACGAGTCCCTCACCTCTGATACTGACCTCGAGGAATCGCAGGGTCCCCCAAGTCATCCTCTGATGTTTCCTTCTCCAACATCCTGGAGATACTGAAGCAAAGAGGTGACTGGCCTTCCAAAGCCCCTTCCGAGGAGGAGTCTGTCTTCCTTAAGGCCTTTGGTGCTCAGCCCTCCGCCTCCTGGGTGTCCCCACCCTTTGAGCTCCTTGATTTAATTTGTGGAAGGGAGTGGGAAAACCCTGATTCTGTGGAGCCCGTACCCAGGTGCCCCAACAAGTTTCTTTCTGCTCCACAGAGGAAGGAGTTCTTGTCCAAAGGAGTCCCTGTAGATGCCATGGTGGTGGCGGCCACTCGGAAGGAAGTAGCAGACACCTCTTCTTCCGTCCACCCTCCTAACAAGGAGTCTAGGACCATGGACCGGTACGGGAAGTGCACCCTCTCGTCAGCAACCTTTACCTTATGGTCGCTGAACTATCTGTCTCATTTCACTCTGCTGCAGAGAGATCTCCTCAAGGAGTTAGGAGATACTCTTGCGGTTAACGTCCCTGAGGCAACGTCCCTGAGGCGGTGGCCCAGCCGGTTAATGCCCAGGTATCTACCCTCAATTCCATTGTCAACTCCTCCATGCAGCTCATTTCGTATGCAGCCGAGGGAGCGAGTAGGGCAGCAAACTCAGGAGTCGCCCTTAGAAGGCAAGCCTGGCTGCACCTGTGTCACTTTGCGGAGGCCTTCAAGTCTTCCTTCACTGACTACCTCTTTGATGGTTCTTCTTTGTTCGGAACCAAAGTGAGACACCCTCACCAGGTGCGAGCAAGAGGGAAAGACCCTGTCTGCCATAGGGATCCGTTTTTCCCTTCCTTCAAGGCCTTACCCCAAGGCCCAGCGGGGTGGGAAGATGTGGTTCAAGAAATCAGAGGTTTTTTCCTGCCGCACAAGGTGAGTCCCTCTCCAGAGGCAGAGGAGGGGGAGGTTATTCAGGGAGACGCCTCCCTAGAGGCAGAGGGGGCCCCCGCAGTTCGGGAGACCACGATTCCTTTTGCGGCTCCCCCTACTCTCGTTCCTGAGGGAGTGCCCGGCTGTGCTTATCTGGAGCCAGTCGAGGGTCGAATTTCGTTATATCCAAAAGCCTGGAAAAGCATCACCCGGGACCGATGGGTATTACGAATAATCTCCGGAGGTTACCTCTATTCCGTTTACATCAGACCCCCCATCAATCAGAAATATCCCAGACATTTCACCCAGTCAAAGGGATCAAGCAGCCTTGGAGGTTTCAAAGCTGCTAGGAAAAGGAGTCATTCAGAGTGTCCCCTCAGATCAAATCGGATTAGGGACTTACTCAAGATTCTTTTTGGTGCCGAAAAGAACAGGGGACCTGAGACCCATATTAGATCTCGGCCAACTAAACAACTATGTACAGAAGTCCCAAGTTCCATATGGTCACACTACAATCGATTCTCCCATTGTTGGGAGAGGAGGTATGGATGTGCTCCATCGACCTCAAGGATGCTTACTACCATGTAAAAATGGACAGGGCATCCAGGAGTCACCTACGCTTCCGGCTGGGAGCCAGTCATTTCCAGTTTCGAGCACTGCCCTTTGGTCTCACCACAGCCCCCGTGATGTTCACCAAGTGCATGGCAGTGGTGACGGCTCACTTGAGACGTCAGGGATTCAAAGTGTTTCCGTATCTGGATGACTGGCTTCTTACCGCCCCCACCAGGCATCAACTAGTCCAAACCAGGGACGTTACCATCACTCTATGTCAACAGTTGGGCATAACACTAAACTGGGAAAAATCTGCTTTGTTGCCCTCTCAGTGTCACCTTTATAGGCACAGAATTAGACACCATTCAAATGCGAGCATTTTTACCGCAGGAGAGGATAAGAATCTTAAAACAACAAATACACATCCTGATGCCCCTGAAGAAAGCAAAGGCAAGATGGGTTCTCCAACTCCTGGGGACCATGGCAGCAACAATTATGTTGGTCCCTCTAGCGAGATTGCACATGAGACTTCTCCAATGGCTTCTCTTTGTTCAATGGTCTCTCCAAAAATTTCCATTTTCTCACCCCATTTTGCTCATGGACAGATGCAAACAGGACCTCAGTTGGTGGCTTTGCACCAACAGTTTGAATGGGGGAAGGCCCTTCGTTCCACCCATCCCGGTTGCCACAGTGACCACGGATGCCTCCCAGATGGGGTGGGGGAGCATTATCTTGGCAGGACAGTCCAAGGCACATGGCAAGATCACGAGATATATCTGCATATCAACGTCCTAGAGATGAGAGCAGTGCTACTTGCGTTGCAGGCACTTCAGAGCTTTCTACCTCTAGGGACGATTACAGTACACTCAGACAACATGTCAGTAGTGTGGTATCTAAACAAGCAAGGAGGAATCCGGTCTTACCCCCTGTACAGAGAGGCCATGCGAGTGTAGCAGTGGGCAGTAACGTCCCAACGTTTTCTGGTGGCAACGCACATTCCGGGGAAGTCCAACATGATTGCGGCCAGGCTAAGCAGAGCTATTCTGATGCCTTACAAGTGGTCCCTGAATCGTCTGATTGCAGAACGAATCTTCAGCAGATGGGGTCAGCCGTGCTGCGACCTTTTTGCCAGCCCCCTCAATGCCAAATGCAGCAACTACTTCATGCTGATCCCCCCACAGGGGGAGTCACCCAGGGACGCTCTGGTTCACGATTGGCCCTCCGGTCTGCTTTATGCTTTCCCTCCGTTTCCCTTGCTCTCAAAGGTGATTCAGAAAGCGCAATCCTTGGGAAGCAGAATGATTCTGATTGCTCCACACTGGCCTCGTCAAGTCTGGTTCCCTTTTTTCAACCATACATTGTGGACACTCCTTGGATTCTGGACCCTCAACCAGATTTACTGACACGTCGGGACAGTTCCACCTCTCTCTGACCCTCCGGTTGACAGCTTGGCTACTCCACTTGTCGTGAGTTAGGCTTCATAAATTTTACCGGAAGTGGTTCACATTTTATCTTCCTCTCATAAGCCATCTACTAGGAAGATTTATTCTAGCAAATGGAAGAGGTTTTCTATTTGGGCGCATACCCAAGGAATTGATCCTTACACAGCTCAAATTGCTTCAGTCTTGGAGTTTTTGTCTATGCTTGTCCATCAGGGTTCCACATCAGCTACCATCAAAGTTCAATTGGCTGCGATCTCTAATTTTCATGTGGCGAATAAGCCTAGTCTCATGGCTCATAGACACTGCAAGGCGTTCCTGAAGGGTACTCTGTTACTCCGTCTCCCGGTCTCCGAACTTATCATGCCCTGAGATCTCAATTTTGTTCTACAAGCCCTTACTTCACCACCTTTTGAGCCTGCAGCTACCTGTGAATTGAAATTCTTGACCTGGAAAATAGCCTTCTTAACAGCAATCACTTCAGCAAGGCGAGTTTCAGAAATTCAAGCCCTCTCTATCAAACCTCCATACTTAATCTTCCATAAGGACAGGGTTTCTCTTAGACCAAACCCTTCTTTTGTTCCTAAAGTGGCTTCCGTGTCTAATCTTAATCAATCCATTGAATTGCCTGTATTCTTTCCTCAATTTTCAAACAAGGCAGAATTTAAATTTCATCAGTTGGATGTACACAGACAGTTACGTTTCTATCTGCACCGAACAAAAGATATCTGGAAGTCGGATCAACTATTTGTCTCCTTTTAGGAAAACAAAATTGGGTCCCCAGTCTCCAAGGTCACCATATCCAGATGCATATCTAGTTGCATCTCTTTCGCCTACCAAGCGGGAGGAAAAAATCTGCCATTTCTGGTCAAGGCTCACTCTACTTGGGCTGTTTCTACTTCTACAGCCTATCAGGCCAAATTGTCAATGAATGATGCATGTGCTGCAGCTTCTTGGGCTTCTCCTCACACATTTGTTTCTCATTACAAATTGGACATGGTTTCTAGGGGCAAGTCGTCATTTGGCTCCAGTACTCAGGAGTATTTTCCTATGAGCCACCTAGGATGTAGGTGCTAGGGACACTGTCCCACGGGTAAGAATGTAGGCGAGATGGGACTACATAACATCAGGAAGTTATGTACTCACCATAACATTCGATGTATGTAGTCCATCTCGCCTCACATTCTTACTTACCCGCCCACCTTCCCCCTTCCTGGAGGATCTGGAGGTTTGGTTGTTATTTACAGAGTTCCCTTTACTTTAACTTATTCTTTTTATCTGGATGTTGTGTACGCATGGGGTATGAATGAGTATTGCAGCAAACTAGATCTGGGGATATGGAGCAGTGCACCATGTGATACCTGCTTAGCCCAGTCAATAGAAGACTTCGAGCTAGAAAAGTTTGGCCGAGTCGGAGCTGATATTCGGTTCCAAACCCACGGGTAAGAATGTGAGGCGCGATGGACTACATACATCGAACGATGTTCATCGTGTTACCCTGCTGCAGTCATCCTACTTGGGTTATCCTGCCGTCAGGCGGTCCTGTAGTCGGCCAGAGTTCCAAAGTCTTGGTCCGGCGTCGGTTGCTGTCGATTCCTCCCTGACGCCCGTGTGCCAGGGGTATACAAGAGGTATCCGACGCCATTTTCTTCAGTCTTTCTTGCCGCGGTGCCCGAAGCAGAAGCAGTTCGCAAGTGCCGGTCGGCCGACACCTGAGATTTTCGAATAGAGTTTCAGTCCGAAGTCTTCAATAAAGCTAAGTACCCAGTTGGGGAACCTTTTCTTGCCTCAGTCCGATGTCAGAAAAAGTTAACAGTTGCATTTCCTGTGGGAAGCAAATACCTCATAAGGACTTCCATTCTTATTGTATTCCTTGCCTAGGCCCAGACCACGACGTCACAGGTTGCGGGTTTTGTGCTAGGTTTAATAAACAAACTATCAAATGCTGTTTTGACTTTGCACGACATTGCAGGAAATTTAATTATATCATGCTGTCGGAGCAGCCGACGACCGGCATGCATAAAAAATGCAAGGATAAGGACAGGCAACCTAGAACCAAGCCAGACTCCGAGGCCTCTGCTGGGCCTGTCACCGGTTCTCTAGTTTTCAGTGAGGCGCCTACACAGCCCCTGACGACCGCGAAAATGGAACCCCAGACAGCCTCGGATTCTCAAGCGGAGTGTACTAGGCCCTCGCAACCATCTTCATTAGGCCCTTCCGACACCGGAGCAGAAGGTGATCCCGGTGCAGTAGAAACACCTTCGGTTTCAGAAATTGTCTTCAGACTGACTACATTCACCATTAAATCTTATGCTAAGCTAAAAACTCCATTAAAACCAAAAAAGACTGTACTTCAGTCTCATGTTCAAGGCCCCATGCCTAAGAAATAGATGCTTAAGATGGCTGAAGATTTGATTTCCCTAATAAGGGGTTTCCATCCCCCTCCTGATAAAAGGCCAAGACAAGGGGAGGACTACGCTTCCTCTGACCAGGTTTCTATTTCCTCAGATACTTCTGAGGAACAGGATTACGCTATTCCCCCTTATGAAGATTCTGATGCTGAAGACTCTTTTCCCTCAGCATCTCCCCCTGAAGACTACTCCTTTGGGGAAACTTTGCATACCATGAGGGAACATTTCCACTGGGAATGCCAGGACTACTCTGATTCTAAGAAAAGGCGCCGAGAGTTTCTTTTACTACCCCAGCACAGACCACTTGCTATCCCTCCAGTTTTAGATATTGCGGATGATGTTTACTTAGTCTAGCCTAAATCCAGACTCCCCTACCTCCTGCTCCAGCCAAACCAGACAGATACTACAGAGTACCTGACACACACACATTCCTTTATAAAAGCCCTCTGGCTGACCCAGAAACAATTTCCCAGGGTCCCAAAGGGGCTAAAGCTTCTATGGCGAAAAATCCTGTACCCTCTGAAAGGGATTCCAGAGCCATAGATAGATGGGGAAAGAAGATGTACACCTCAGCTACTCTGGCTATGAGAGCATTAAATTGTCAGTTCCACATGCTGAAATATCAGCAATTCCTAATGTCTCAAAGCTAAAAGTGAGCACACATTCTGAACAGGCTGAATTCAAAGAAATGCAGGATATGTTGCATGCAGCTGAACAGGTGGGCAAACATACTTTACAATGTGGATTTGATTCATTGGAAGCTTCCTGTAGAGCAGCTGTTACTGGGTCTGTCTTACGGAGACATGCTTGGTTAAAAGAACAAACCCTACCTGATCATGTTAAAGCAAAATTATTGGATGCACCTTTACAGCTGGATGTCTTATTTGGTGTCAAAAGCAGAAGAGGTTTTAAAGAAAATGGAGGATAAGGCAAAGTCTATGCAGATGGTCAAGGATTTCTTACAGGTACAACCCCCTCGTTTCAGCAGAAATTGGCCAACAAAAAACTGGTCCTTTCCAGCTTCTGACAGACCACATAGGGGCAAATACAGACGCCCAAGGGGCAGAGGTCAGTCACAAGGCCCTTACAAACCTCGCCAATGGGATGCCACAACCCAGAAAGGAGGTGAAGACGGGCCCCAAGCTGGCAGAAGACAAACACAATGACTCAACCCTCCAACTACCAAGCAAATCTCTCTTGGCAGCTCCCTTGGGAGGAAAATTAGCACTTTTTGCAGACAACTGGCACATCATCACAAAAGACAAATGGGTCCTAGACATTCTCTCAAGGATACAGATTCCACTTTTATGCCTTGCCAAGGATAAAAGGAATACCAAACCTGCCACCAAATCAATGGGCAGAGGCACAAAAACAAATTACAGCTCTCATGGACATGAGAGCCATTCAACAGGTGCCTACACAGGAACAAGGACAAGGCTTTTACTCAAGACTCTTTCTAGTCCCCAGAAAGGACAAAGCATGGAGACCCATTCTGGATCTTTCAATTCTGAACACCTATCTGCAAGTACCAAAATTCAAGACGCTAACACTACAGCAGCTTCTTCCCATGATGGGCAAGAAGGTTTGGCTAGTAACGTTGGATCTCAAGGAGGCATACCTGCATGTCCCTATCAGACAAAATTGCAGAAGATACCTCCGCTTCATTGCAGGTTCAACCCATTATCAATTCTCTGCACTGCCCTTTGGCTTATCTACTGCCCCAAGGGTCTTCACAAAATGCCTGGCACCAGTAATTGCGTACTGCAGACAAAGAGGAATTCAAATATACCCATACCTGGACGACTGCCTTATTCAAGCAGAAAGCAAGGACATTCTTTTAAAACATCTGACATTTGTCAAACACCTTCTAAGTTGCTTAGGGTACACAGTAAACGAAAAGAAATCAAAACTAGTGCCCTCACAAAACATAATATTCCTGGGGGTCAGCTTGAATACATCGGCCCAGATGGCTTCTCTCACGCCAGACAAGCAACAACAGCTGACTCAGTACTTCAAAATGGTAACAAAGACCCAATTCCCTGCAAGAAAAATTCTGAAGGCCTTGTGATTCATGTCATCTTGCATACTATTGCAAAACTGCATATGAGGAAATTACAATGGTACCTGAAAAGCGTATGGACTCGCCACAGCTTGGAAACAATGATACCACTCATTCCCTGCCTTCAACAGGAGTTTCTATGGTGGGCACAGGCATGTCACCTCAAAGGTCAGCCTTTCACATTACCCACAGCCAGGCAAACTATGACAACAGATGCATCGGACTATGCCTGGGGAGCACACATGGCAGGACAGTGCATTCAGGGCAAATAGACTACAGATCAAAGGCATCTGCATATCAATCAAAAGGAAATGCTAGCAGTACAGAATGCCCTAACAGCTTTCAAGGACCTCTTACACCCAGGACAACTAATAATAAAGACGGACAATACCACAGTAATGTGGTACATCAACAAGCAAGGGGGCGCACATTCCTACCCTCTATGCTGGCAAGCAATGACCTTGTGGAACACGGCACTGTCTTACCAAGTTCAACTGTAAGCACAATTCCTGCCAGGAAAGAAAAGCACATTGGCAGACGACCTAAGCAGAAACATCATGGATCCCCACGAGTGGAAACTGGATCCACAAGTATTTGCAATGATAACTCAAAAATGGGGACGCTCAGACATAGATCTGTTTGCCAACCCCCAAAACCACCAACTTCAAAAATTTTGTACAAGGCCATTCCACCCACAAGCTTGGAAAGTGGACGCCCTCTCTTTCAGTTGGAAAACATTAACAGTGTATGCCTTTCCTCCACTGCCTCTTCTAGCAAAGGTGCTGCTGAAAGTCAGATTTAGAGAGGCCACAAATGATACTCATTGCACCAGACTGGCCACGCCAGTACTGGTATCCAATTCTAAAGGACATGGCCCACGGCCCACCATGGATTTTACCACAAATTCCTCACCTGCTCACCCAGCAAGACAATCAAATTCTGCACTGCCAGCTCAAAACTTTAAACCTGGCTGCATGGCAAATTACCTAAACAATCAACCAACACCTCTATCCAAAGCGGTTATGGATGTCATTCTGGAGACCAGGAGGCCCAGCACCAGGAAAACCTATTCAGACAAATGGAAAAGATTTTGCATCTGGAACCAGGCTAAAGGCCAAAATCCCCTTGATCCAAACATTCCTCAGATTCTACAATATCTAACCGAGATGTTGCACAAAGGACTTTCCTTTTCATCTATTAAGATCCACGCCTCAGCAATTTCAGTTCATTACAACACGGATCCTCCTTTATTTTCACATCCACTCCTAAGGCAGTACTTCAGAGAGGCTAAGAACATAAGACCGCCCAGGAGGGCACCAACACCTACTTGGGATCTCAACTTTGTTCTGGGAAAAACTTACACTGCCGCCCTTTGAACCAGCTTTATCAGCTGATTTAAAGTTTCTTTCATGGAAAACTGCCCTGCTGCTAGCAATAACTTCAGCTAGAAGAGTCTCAGAGCTACAGGCACTAATGACAGTGGAGCCTTTCCTCATTTTTCATCAAGACAGAGTCTCTCTGCGAACTTAACCCTTCCTTTATGCCAAAAGTGGTATCCAGTCTGGCCCTAAACCAAACCATTCATTTGCCCACCTTTTTTCCAAATCCCCAGAACAAAGGAGAAAGACTCCTGCACTCTGGACATTCACAGAGAATTACGTTACTACTTGGATAAAACCAAGGCTTTCAGAAACTCTGAACAGCTCTTTGTAGCCTTTGCTGCAGAATCACAAGGAAAAGCCATCTCAAAACAGACCATTTCAAAATGGATAGGTCATTGCATACGTTTCTGCTACACGCATCATGGGAAACTGGTACCTGCTAGCATTAGGCCCCACTCCACCAGGGCTGCAGCTACATCAGCAGCCTTTCTCAGGGGGGTGCCATCCAACAATATTCTGGAAGCTGCAACTTGGAGTTCAGTGCACACCTTCACCAAACACTATCACTTACCTCTATATTCTAAGACTAGAGCTGGCTTTGCCACTGCAGTTTTGCAGGGCCTACTAGCTTCTTCTAACCCTGTTT
Organism: Protopterus annectens; assembly: GCF_019279795.1. Classification (NCBI taxonomy): domain Eukaryota; kingdom Metazoa; phylum Chordata; order Ceratodontiformes; family Protopteridae; genus Protopterus; species Protopterus annectens. Next base: position 1,619,983,343 of record NC_056735.1, on the reverse strand, counting down.
AACACCACCACCACCCATCCTTAGCTTTGGGATTCAACCCAAGTGTGATGACTGCAGCAGGGTAACATGATGAACATAGTACAGTTTTGTACCTACCATAAATGTAGATGTTCGAGTGTTCACCCTGCTGTAGTCCAGGTTACCCTCCCTCCATCCCCTCTGAACTAGCTGGACTTATCCATACCTTTCTATCCTATACAACCTCTGTGGTGTATTTGCTTGTGACTGAAACTATTGTTTTATTTTTGCTTGTATATTTTTATATAGTAATATGTATTGCCTACCTATTGGGGGCACCTGAGATCTGGGGCAAGAAAAAACTGAAGAAAATGGCGTCTGATGCTTCTTGTTATACCCCTGGCGCACTGACGTCAGGGAGGAAGCGACAGCAACCGACGCCGGACCAAGACTTTGGAACTCTGGCTGACTGCGGGACCGCCTGACTGCAGGATAACCCAAGTGTGATGACTGCAGCAGGGTGAACACTCGAACATCTACATTTTATGGTAGGTACAAAACTGTACTTTATGGTGAGTACATAACTTCCTGATCCTGCACAATCAACTACAGACTCTAAACCTGGCAGCATGGATAATTAGGTAATCATACAAACAATGCCTCTCAGTAAAGCTGTGATTGATGTCATTTTGGAAGCCAGAAGGCCTAGTACTAGAAAATCATATGCTGACAAATGGAAGAGATTCTGTGCTTGGAATCGAGCACAAATGAACTGATACAGCAGAACCAAATATTCCTCAGATATTACAATACTTAACTGAGATGCTTGACAAAGGCCTGTCTTTCTCATCAGTCAAAATCCATGCCTCTGCCATTTCGGTTCATTACAACACAGAGCCACCAATCTTTTCTCATCCTTTACTAAAGCAGTATCTTAGAGGAGCCAAAAATTTAAGGCCCCCTAGAAGATCACCATTACCTGCATGGGACCTCAATTATGTGTTGGAAAAACTCACCCTGCCTTCATTTGAACCAGCTGCTACCACTGATATAAAGTTCTTATCATGGAAGACAGCTCTGCTACTAGCAATTACTTCAGCAAGAAGAGTTTCAGAGCTACAGGCCCTCATGGCTGTAGAGCCTTTTATCATATTTTACCCGGACAGGGTGTCCCTGAGGACAAATCCTACTTTTATGCCTAAGGTGGTTTCCAGTGTGGTTCGTAACCAAACAATTCATCTGCCAACTTTTTATTCAAATCCGCAGAACAAAGGAGAGAGAATTCTGCATTCCTTAGACCTTCACAGACAGCTAAGATTCTACTTGAGCAGGACTAAAGCTCTAAGAAAAACTGAGCAATTACTAGTGTCATATGCTGCAGGATCAGAAGGAAAGGCTATTTCAAAGCAGACGGTTTCAAAGTGGATAGGCCACTGCATCCATTTCTGCTACTTACACCATGGCAAACCTGTGCCCAAGGGCATTAGGTCTCATTCCACCAGAGCTGCAGCTACTTCAGCAGCTTTTCTCAGAGGAGTACCAACCAAAGACATTCTAGAGGCTCCTACTTGGAGTTCTGTTCACAGCATTACCATTTGCTTCTCTACTCTGTCCAGGACAGGCTTTGCCACTGCAGTGCTGCAGGGCCTTATAGCCGCACCTAATGCTGTTTAGCCCCAGCCTCCCAACCATAGCTTTGGGATTCTACCCAAATGTAATGGCTGCAACAGTGAAACACGAAGAACATGGTACAGTTGTGTACACTTACCATAAATGTAGATGTTAGAGTGTATTCACTGTTGCAGTCCAGGTTACCTACCTGCCCATCCCCCTCTCATTCTGAAGTTTTTTCCTTCAGTATCTTCTACAACCTATGTGGTGTATTTGCTTGTAGATGAAGGTAAAGTTTATATTGATGCATGTATTGATATATATAATTTTGCTACCTTTTTGGGGGCAAGAAAAACTAAAGAAAATGGCTTCGGATGCATGTTTTTATACCCCTGACGACCTGACATCATGGAAGAGAAGACAGTAACTGACGCAGGACCCAAGACTTTGGAATTCAGGCCAACTGAGGGCAACCTGCCAGCAGATTACCCAAATGTAATGACTGCAACAGTGAATACACTCTAACATCTACATTTATGGTAAGTGTACACAACTGTACTATTTGCCTATGCCTACTTCACTGAGGTAGAATATCCTCGTTTTTCCTCAGTGACAGTGCATAGAAAAGGCAAAGTTTACAGCTCATTTTAAATGTGACAATGAGGACCAAAATGTTTCCAGATGGGAACTTTGCTGTTCAGGAGTTTATGCGCTGCATGCTGTAGCTCCGAGGCAGGTTTAGAAAAGTCAGCAAAGCAGTAAGTGATTAAGGAATGCTGCTTCAAAGAAGTGAATGATGACCATAAGAAATTTAGGTCATTGTGTCCATTTTGCAGCTGAGCTATTTCAGAAGTTAAAGCCAGTTACTTCACAGATCTGTAGATCTTTATATAAAAATCACAGTGGCATATTTTATCATTTCCATAAACGAATGCAACAGTGCAAGAAGTGAAGTGCATGCCCCAGTTAAGTGTGCATACAGTTTTATAGGTAGGTACTAGGCTATTGGCTCTAGGGCCTATATAAGTCTAGCCAAAAAGGTACCCTGGATTTTGCCACCCAAGAAAATTATTTTACTGTGCTCCTGTCAAGCAGAGCCACAGAGTTGATCCCCGGGGTGAATTTCCTATTTCCCATCCAATCATCAAGATTTGTTTTTGAGTGCTAATGAGGAGCTTTGTTTGATATTGCTAGGTAGTTTGTTCCAGAGTATGGGAAGTCTCTGGGATAGGAGTCTATCCCTGCAGCATATTCTGTTTATTGTGGTGACAAGGTTTAGGTTCCTAGAGCGTGTAGCTCGGAGGGATTGGGATTTCTTTAAGTGGAGCATGTCCAACAGCTCTGGGTTTGACATAGCTTTCTATGTTTGGCAGAGATCTCCTCTGAGTAGGCGATATGCGACCGAGTAAAGCTGGAGTTGTTTGAGACGGTCTGTGTAGGGCATCTTTTTGAGGCTGGTAATCCTCTTTGTGAGGTATTTCTGTGGTCTTTCCAGTTGTAGATGTCTTGTGAGGTACATACCAAAAGAGGCGGATGGGTCTAATGAGTGACGAGTAGAGGGGAACAAGGACCTCTTTTTCCTGGATGAAAAACCTTTTGTGATGAGGTGCGCCACGTAGAAGGATTTCCTGACTACTGTGGTGATGTGATTATCAAAGGAGAGACTACTGTCCACCTGTGTCCTAAGGTCTCTTATCACCCTTTCGGTGTTAAGTAGACTACCACCTATGTGGTAGCTCATGGGTACAGAGTTAACAAAGGGGATGACAGTGCACTTTTTGGCATTGAGCTTGAGGACATGCCTTTGACACCAGGCATCTGTCTCAGTGAGGCCATTTTGTAGGATGTCCAGATCGTTAGGAGTTTCGATTATAGCTCCTAGTTTGCAGTCGTCTGCAAACTTCATTAGCCAAAGACCTTCTGTGTTAGCCTGTACTTCAGAAAAGTAGATACCAAACAGGAGAGGACCCAGGACTGAACCCTGTGGTACTCCACTTGTCACTGGTTTGAAGTCGAGTTTGGAGTCTACTAGTTTCACAGTGTGGGTTCTGTCAGTGAGCCAGTTGGCAACCCATCTTGTGACATAAGGATTTATACCTAGTTTAGTGAGTTTATCTGTAATTCCGGAGTGTGGGATGGTGTCAAAAGCCTTGGCGAGATCTAGATAGGCTTTGTGAACCACCTTACCCTCGTCTAGGGCTTTGGTGACTGCTTCAAAGAAGTCCATCAGGTTAAGGAGACATGATCTGCCTTTTACAAAACCAAACTGGGTGGGGGTTCAGAGTTTGGAGATTACCAATGTCTTTGTTTATAAGTTCTGTGATGATACGTTCCATGGCCTTGCAGACCAGGCTGGTTAGGCTAATGGGGCTGTAGTTCCCTGGGTCTGTGGTGGCTCCCTCTTTGTGGAGTGGGATAACCATTGCTGTGTGCCATTCAGTGGGCACAAAGCCTGATGTGAGGCTATAATTGAACATGGTGCTTAGGTGGCTGCCAGTTCATTCTGTAGTTCGTGTAGAACGCAGCCTGGGATGTTGTCAGGTCCCATGGATGCTGTGTTCTTGGCTTTGGAGAGTGTGGTTTTTACCTGTCCAGCCGTGATTACAGGAAATTTGCATTCTTCCGTTATAGAAATGGGCCCTTTAGAGGGTGAGAGAGGCGTAAAGTTGGCACTGAACCTATCTACCAGGATGTTGGCAATATTAGTTGGTTCTGTATATTTAGTGCCATTGTGCTGTAACTCAGAGCAGATCTGAGTGTTGCCATTGAGATTCTTGACATAGCTATAGAATGCTTTGTGATTTTCTTTAGAATCCGTGGCATTTTGTTTTCGTAACTAGCTTTGGAGGATTTTGTGTGATCTCAGCTTCTTACTGAGGCTGACCAGGGAGTTCCTCCAGTCATGAGATTTTACTCTTTTTTTTGCAACAGTTTCTTTCTTTTGTTGTAGAGTTTGTTTATGGCAGAGGACCACCAGATTGGCTTCCTTTTTTTGGAGGATAGCATCTTGGCTCTGATAGGAATAGCACAATCCATGCACTCGTATAAGTGCTTATAAAGTGCATTTGTGTAGGATTCAGCAGTCGTACCTCTATTGTCCATCTGCATGGGTGTCGTGAAGTTTGCCATTTCTGTCTTAAGAAGCGTGAAGTTGGCTTTGGAGAATTTTTTTTACGGTGGTTTCCCTAATGGGGGGGTGGGGGTGGGATGCGAATGTCTAGGGTGATTAGCTTGTGGTCGGATCTGACCAATGAGGAATTGACCACTGGTGTGGAACACTGGTCGCCCATGTTGGTAATGACCGGGTCTAGGATATTGCTGTCCCTGGTGTCTGTATGCAAAGAGCACTTTAATTTGTGGGTGACCTGTGTTGTCTTGTACTTTGACATCAGAATTTAGAACTGATTGTTTGTGTCTTTTGGCTTTTCCCGGTGAGGGGTCGCCACAGCGGAACTCTGGTCCGCTAATGATTGGCAGTTGATTTTTACGTACGGCTTGCCAGGCCTGACGCACAACCTTCAACCTAGGTACGCCAATTCACGCATATCTCCACGCAGAAGACGCTCTAGCTGAGAATCGAACCGGACAGCATCTTACTGTGAGGCGACAACGCTACCCCAGCACCACCACCGCGGTTCTAGAATTTAGGACTGATAGTATGTAAAAACAAAGTACATTTGTGAATGTTATCCATTACTTCAACTTGTCTGTCTCCGTTATCACAACTGTATGAACTTAGTTGTTCTGTTCACTAACAGCAGTCTTGGTAACGTGAAGAATATTTATTTATTTATTTGTTTGTTTTACTTAAAGGGAAGCGGCATTAGTGCATCTTCAGTGTTACATGGAATGGTATTTAAAAAGGAAGCTGAAGGCGATGTTACTTCAGTCAAAGATGCCCGAATAGTTGTTTATTCTTGCCCGTTTGATTGTACGGTAACAGAGACAAAGGTATGTATTGCTGTTTAGTAATGTTATAGACTGGTGTAATGAGAATAATTGCTTTTTTGATTGTTGATCATTACCCTAATTTGCATGAGTGACTGCAAAAATAATACTGGATTTTCGTTGTATTGTCTTACTGTCCTGTTTTTACATTAGTTGCATATTGCCATTGTAATGCCTGATGCTGCAGAGAATGGAAATATCAAGGCAGGAAATTATCCTTTCTCTGCTTCCATACCTAGAAATTTTATTTATATTTAATGGCTTTAAGTAGGCATAGTTTGAAAGTACTCACTGATTGCTCTTGGCTGGACACCCTTTCTATAGTTCTGTCAGCCATTATGTCAACTGCAAGTGCAACAGTTGAGGGCTTTAGGGAAGAATCTATCTCTGATATTCTTCTTGCCTATGGGCATGTCTTTAAGTAGGAAAGGTGTCATGGGCAGATTTATTCAGAGGAAACAAATGGTATATGAAGTCATTTTGCACTAAAGAGCATTCTGTGAAACTTTAAATTGTCATCTAAACGTCAGCCATTTCTCTGATATGCATTGCTTTTCTCTTTAGGGTACAGTGTTGATAAAAAATGCAGAAGAACTTATGAATTTCAGCAAAGGAGAGGAAAACCAGCTGGAAGCTCAAGTGAAAGCTATTGCTGATACTGGTGTAAATCTACTGGTTACTGGTGGGAAAGTAGCAGACTTGGCTCTCCATTATGCTAACAAATATCAAATCATGGTTGTCAGGTAAGGAAATATTAACAGTATGCGAAAAGACAGTATTACTATTTTGTATTAATATTTCTAAAACTTGATAGAAATTTTTATCAAATGTAACTAGTAAACATTTTAAGAGGAATCAAGGTAAAAAACGTGGCAAAGTACTTTTGATATTGTAGGATGGCCCTACTCTTGCAGTTTTCCACCCTTTATTCACGTGTATAGTTTTAGACCAATGCATCTTTTTGCCTTGTGTTTTCCCCTGAATGTTTACATCAGCCTTTGGTGTTGTACATTTTAATTTTGAGGGGATTTGTAAGTGGGCCCAACCAGTGGACTGAATATCTCCGTTCTGGTATCAGTTTGAGCAGTAACTTCTGGATCTTTGTTATGGGGTATGTCACTGACACAGCAGGTGCACTTCTGTCACATTGCTTTACATTGTCCACACTTTTCTGTCATCTTCAGAAAAAAAAATATCTGCATTATGTGCCAAAGAAAGTGGAGCACTAAATCATAGAGGCAAAGAAAGTACCCATATGCTCATTATATAGGAAGTGGGTCCATTGCTGTCATTCACTTCCAGAAGAAAGTCAAGGACCAAGTCAATCCAGGTCCATGGTGCGGCATTGCGGTAATCAGCTATGGAAGCAAGACTGTCATTGAATTTACTACTTTCATCTGCTGCATACTGTTAGTTTTAGCAAGTCCCTGTGTTTGTGGTGCTTTGCAGAAAAGTCAAATATCAGTTGCATTAAAAATGTGGTGGATTGTGGTAACAGAGTTGGGAAAAGTCCTGCAAATTGAAAATTTGAGGATCATTTTGATGATTACCTTTCTTTTTACAAAGCATAAAAACACAAGATAATCAAACAGGAGTCCAGGTCTAAGGTGTAAAGGCTCGACTCCTTAGAGGCCTATTTGGTGCACACTAGTGCATGTTCGGTCTTGTTCATTTGTGGACATGTTACAGTATGCCAGGTGTTAGAGTTTTCCTCTTGTTGACCTCTCCTGATGTGGCAACTGTGTATTAGTTGTTGTTTGGAGGAGAGTTCTTCACTCGAGTTGTTTCTACATTCTCATGCAAACAGGACTGAATCTTGTCAGTACCCTTAGCCTTCTAAGACCATAACATTGAATACCACATGTAGGTACTTTAAGTAGTAAAATAAAAGCAAATTTAAAATCGGTCAGTAATTAAGCAGTTAAAAGTTTAAGGTCCAGCTCATTGGAAAGGGTCTGAATGAAAAATAAGCCCTTTCATCAGGTAAAAAGCTGTTTTGTAAAATACCAAATTTGAAAATGTTTTTTGTCTTTATTTTTCTACAGTTCTTGTAACATAGGTAGGTATATTGCCACAAACATTGACATTGTTAATATTGCCAGTATGTGAGTAGAGCAATAAATATTAAGAGTAAACTCTGATCATGCACCTCTGGTCTTGTCGTGGTGGGAATGTTGTTTTTTTTAATGTCTTAGAAACATTTTCTAATATTAGGAAAAGTTTTTACTTGAGTGTTTGTTTTTGAGTTTTAGTCCCTTTTATTTATTTATTTATTTTTTAAGTAATGAGCTGACCTTAATGTTTTGATTTAAATTTTTTTTTCCCCTGTTAGTCTTTATACACCGTATATGATATGTCACACAGGATACTATGTTTAATAAGAGCCCCGCCTCTTTCTATAAGCCATTTTATTTGGATACACTGTACATAGCATTACTAATTCAGCTGTTTGTCCTATGCTTTATTTTTGTGTGAGTTTTTTTTTTTTTTTTTCTCTCTTTCGGTTTTTCCCGTTAGGGGTCGCCACAGCGGATCATCTCTTTCCATTTCTTCCTATCCTCTGCATCTTGCTCTGTCACACCAACCGCCTGCATGTCCTCTCACCACGTCCATAAACCTTATCTTAGGCCTTCCTCTATTCCTCTTACCTGGCAGCTCCATCCTTAGCATCTTTTTCCCAATATACCCATCATCCCTCCTCAGCACATGTCCAAACCAACGCAATCTCGTCTCTCTTGCTTTGTCTCCAAACTGCCCAACATGAGCTGACCCTCTAATATACCGATTCCTAATCCTATCCATCCTAGTCACACCGATTGCAAATCTTAACATCTTTAACTCTGCCACATCCAGCTCTGACTCCTGCCTTTTTGTCAATGCCACTGTCTCCAACCCATATAACATAGCTGGTCTCACTACTGTCTTGTAGACTTTCCCTTTCACTCTTACGGATACCCGTCTGTCACAAATCACTCCTGACACTCTTCTCCACCCATTCCACCCTGCCTGTACTCTCTTCTTCACCTCTCTTCCACATTCACCATTACTCTGAACTGTTGAGTACTTGAGTATAATTTTTTATAAATGACTACTGACTTCCACATTGTAATTACTGGTCAAAAACAGTATTTCTGCTGCTGGATTCTATTTGCTTTTTTGCTTTTTACTTCATATATATATATATATACATATATATATATATATATATATATATGTATATATATATATATATATATATATATATACATATATATATATATATATATATATATATATATATACTGTTGGTTATTATTTTTGTATTCACCCTGTCTGAACCTGAAAATTGCTCCCAAGATCAGTGGTGTATTCTGGTTAACATGTTTGTGCCAAGCGGAATGGATTCTTTATTGTATTTTTTTTTTCTTGTGGTTTTGGAGCAGCTACTGGTAGCCAGCCCTGTACTGGGTCCAGCATTTATAGGCTAAATACAGGTTGACTTTGAACTTTTTTCCTTCTTCAACGTGGTTACTTATTTAGTATACATGGAAGCATGTTCGGCCAGGAAAAAATTGCTGAAGTTTTCACCTAGTACCAGATAAGCCATCAGTTCTGTATTTACTCTGCCAGAGTATATTTTCTCACTTTTCCGTAGACATATGTGCTTCACAAGCATAGGTTGTGTGCTCAGATATTCCCTTGTTGCATTTTCTGTTTGTGTCAGAGTACTGAATATGACAGTTGCAAAGAAACACTTCAGCAAAAAGGTGCTTCTCCTGTGTCATTTTTCTTTTCTGATCAAAACAGAAGAATCTGTGAGCCTTTTGCCTTCTGATGATGATCTGGGATGAATCCTCTCTCATCGGCAGCTCGTTGTCTGAGGATTCCACCTTGGGGAGACTGCTGATATGATTTAGGGGTATTCCACAGTTTAGCCACTGTGTACCTTTCCTTTCCCCCCTGTAGGTTCATAGGGAAGTACTAGGGTAGCTGCCCTTGTGGGCCATTTTAAACCTAACCAATTTCTTTTTTGTGCTGTAAACAACTTATCCCACTTAGTTACACTATCCTTGCACATCCCATGGTTGTTGATTATGTATTACCTGTTGTGAGAATAACTGGGATTATACCATAGATGAGGGAACAATGGATTTATAGATTCATAGATTAGTACTAGGCTAATTGCCTTTGTGGGCCATTTTAAGCCTAGCCAATTACCCCATGAGAGAATCAAACCCTGTACCTTTGATTTACAAGGCAAACACCACCTTTGATTTATAAGGCAAACACCTTAACCATTATGCCAACCTCCCACAAAATGCTTTGTTACCACCATACATTTCACTGCCTAGTGTTGAATCCAGGACCCTGTGCAAAACACTCAGAGCAACATACCGCTATGCCAAATCATCAGTGTATGGGATAAAGCCATTTATGAGCTGCCTCTGTCCATTAATGATACGGGGTCAGTCCTGGGGTGAATTTTCTGTTTCCCATTCATCGATCAAAGATGCGCTTAAATGTGGACAAGAATTAACTTTGTTGTGTGTTTGGGGAGTCTTTTCCATAGCAGCTGTATCCTCTGAGAAAAATACCTGTCCCTCCAAACTGTTCTGTTGATGTTGCTGAAGGCAGATCCCTAGACAGAGTTATTTCTTTTGCCATTTGACTTGCTGATGTACAGTAAATCCATTAGTAATGGGTTCCATATGAAACGGACTTTACTATTTGGGTAAAGAAATAGTCATTGACAAGTTCTTTTCTAGAAACATTATTTTGGGCTGATGTGCAAAGTATTCAAACGAGGATAGCACTGTGGTGTAGCGGTTAGATTTGATCTGATGTTGTCCTTGACATTCTTCCCCACTTAAGAGTTTGGATCCGATCCTTGTATCCGACTCTGCCGAATTTACTAGACTTCGAATCTAACCCTTGAGCTCCTCCTCCTACCCATAATGTTGTACTCCGTCCCTGTTGCCTCAGATCATGGTTGTCTTGTTCGCATACAGACGCAGGTTCCCCTTTCGAGTGAACTTCTGTTTATATCTTTCTCCTTCCTCTAGTTGTCACTGGTTGTTAGGGACTTTTTCTTATTTTTCCATACTGTTTTCTCAGTACTGTTTGTATTACCACTGCTGGTATTCTGTCTTTGTCTTTACCCTTTAAGGTTAGGGTATTTCTGCTTCTGTCATAGTTGGTAGTCTTTTCTTGCATTTTTCTCCCTTTGTTGAAAAAAAAATTCTGTTATTTTTTTCCTTTTTAGTGTTTGTCATCTGTTACTGCCATTATGTTGGATAAACCTACAAGGTTTAAAAAGATCCCAAACTCACATTCCCACAGGGAGTGCATTTATTGCTAAGGGGTCAGGCATTGGACACGGAGTGCCGAATTTGCGCCACCATTAATCCTAGGCTGTGGCGGACAGAAGAAAAACTTCTTTTGAGGGGGTCTTTTTCCTTCTTTCGCTTGAAGGGCTCAAACCCCTCCAGGCTCAAGTAAGTCTCCCACTGTGGAGTACTGTAAACTTTCCTTTTTGAAGTCCCGTAGGTCTTCGTTGGAGCCACCAACTAAGACCAGGAGACTCTCGGATCCATCACCCTCGGATCTGAGAACGTCTTGATATTTGAATCCGAAACCTTTAGATCCTAATGCTTCAGCTCCATCTGTAATCACAATTAGTCCGTCAGATCCCCCTCTGATCCTAAGTCATCAGATCTGAAACCAGGTACTTTCTGTAGGAGTACAACATCTGACTATGTTTTGAAACCAGTCTCACCTACCTTGCCTGCTCAACTTCTGCAAACACCTAAGAAGCATTCCAGGTCACCATCCACCTCTTCCTTTTCCTGTTTATCTCTCTTTTGTGGCAGTAAACATTTTTTTTCATTAAAATTCAATGTATAGTTGCTGCTTTGCTTTTTGAAAGTAGATGCACAGTCTAAATAAATCTTTAGAAGAATGTCAAGTTATCTTGGTGATGCAAGCATTTATTTACATAATTAAAATATCAGTGTGGAGAGAGTCCTGAAAATGCCTAGTAGTAAAGGTGTTAAGTGCTTACAGAAGGCAAGTAGTAATGAGATGAGTAGCATATTAATGTTACTACTAAATGTATAATGGGTTAAAAAATCTTGCTAAAACCTGTATACAAAAACCAAAATGTAGTTGTTTTTATTACGTTTATTTTTTTGTTAGATTAAATTCTAAATGGGATCTCAGAAGACTTTGCAAAACAGTTGGAGCAACAGCACTTCCAAAACTGGTATGTATATTGTTTAACTTCTTTGTAAAAGGCAGACCTACATTGTGTTTTGTTTTTTATTTTTGTTTGTTGTGCTGCTGCTGTTGTGTAAAATGTAGCTGTTCAAAATTAGTGCACTCTTCCCCATGGGTTTGCACTTGTGGATTTCAGCCTTTAATAGTGAACAGTAGGATTTCATCATTTACATATAACCTAATTTATTTTCCACATGGCTGTGGGAGCATTGAACCTATTCCAGCTATCAGTGGGTATAGGGTATTAAATCCTTTTTGGACAGGGCACCAGTCCATTACTGAATTCAGTATGCATGTGAGTACACAGTCACAGACCTGTGAGCAATATGGAGAACACAAGATGTCCTTCTATTCTCATGTTGCTGCATTCTCACATGTGGGATCCCCTGCCTCAGGCGACCCGAACGTTTGGCTCTTATAAAAAAGCTTAGCCTGGCTGCTGTAAGGTGCGTGGGACGTCATACCCTGGGACCATAAAGCGTGGGCCATAAATTTGACATCCGCACACACAGACCTCAGAACTTCTCTGCTGCAGTTGAATGTCAGCTTGCTCATTCTGCTCCACACTACTGACTACATTAAAGGTAAGTACCCCCTTTGGGAATATTTTCTTATTTTTTTCTAGGCTAAGCTTATGTTGCTGTTTATCTGTTAGCCGATTCCTTCTATGTCATCTAGAATGGGAAAATGTAAGTGCGGTTGGCAAATTCTGCACAAAGATGCACACAACATCTGCTTATTTTGCTTAGAGCTATCCCACAACCATACATGTAAAATCTGCCAGTCGTTCATCTCTAAGACCCTACGCAGCCGTCTGACAGCCCTCAAATTGTTTGTAGAAAACCAACATTTAAAGCGCCTTGCCCTCTGTTTGGATCCTGAATCGGCCATCCAGGCAGAGCCGCCTAAAAAGAAGGCCAAGTTCTATAGGCCTAACACTGTGCCTCCAACTTCAGACTCCCTGAAGTCTTCCAGTCTAGGGGCTGAGTAATGTCTGATAGGACTGGCAACTTCGGGTACCATTTCAGATGCCGCCCTTGCTTCTCCAGCCAGCACTTCTGTGAAGGTTAATGCAATGTCTGTCTCCATCGATGTTGAGGGGGAACCTGGCTTGTCCATACGGCTGCCATTACCCGGTTCTAAGGAAGGTGGTATGACACCAGGCCGGGCGTCTGATTCCAGGTCCTTAGCCTCTCAGACTACTTATAAGATGACTCCTCTCAAAATGAAACAAAACACTAGGCATTTATCTCCCCCAACAGAAGATCAGCCTGTCTGGCAGGCATTTTCCCAGTCACTATTTCAGGCCTTTATGGCCCTGAGGCCTACTGCCTCACATACTCCTGCCTTGCCAACTCTAAGTCCCAAGCCTGCCTCTGCTAGCTCCATTCCTCTTCCACAGACTCAAGAAGAAGACTCTTCCTCTTCTTCCTGTGATGAATCTCTCACTTATGCCTCCCAGTTGGCCTCTCCCATAGAGTTATGCTGCCCTGATGAAGATTCATTGGAAGGGGACTTCCCACCAGAAGACACAACTTTTGGGGAGACTGTCTCCAAAATGAGAGAATATTTCAAGTGGGAGTCCACCCAAATAACTGAGGTGCAGGAGAGATGCTTTGAACTCCTGCAGATGGAGTCCCCCTCTCCTTCGGCTATTCCTTCAGTGATTCCTGCATACTTGGACCCCCTTTGCTTCTGTTTCTAAGACCCAAGAATCCCAGCCACCAGCCCCCAAAAGACCAGACAGGTTCTACAAAGTTCCTGATGATTATAAATATCTTATCAAACCTCCCGTGGCAGACCCAGCTGTGATTGCTGTGGTGGCTGACTAGCAATCCAGGCATATCACAACCTGTTCTCTGCTGCCATCAAATAAGGACAGTAAGATGATGGACAGGCTGGGAAAGATCTACACTTTGTCAGCCCTGGCCTTTAGGGCCATCAGTTACCAGATACACATGGTAAAGTATGCCCTAGATCTAGTTTCACAGCCCTCTACCCTACTCTCCTCTATGCCTGGCTCCCCAGCTATGCCTCATGTTGCCTCAAAACTTTCCCTAGCATCACAAGTAGCCAGACGTTCAGTAAAATACAGCTACACTGCTGCCGAAGCCTCAGCCAGGTCAGCTGCATCTGTTTTACGTAGGTATTCCTGGCGTAGACTTCAACCTCTGCCAGATTACTTCAAAAACAAGATTTTGGATGCTGCCCTCCCTGGACAACATCTTCCTTTTTGGAAAACAATCTGCAGAACTTTTCAAAAATCTGCAGGAAAAATGTAAAGAACTACAGGACCTGAAGCATCAACTCGTATCCCCAGTTCCTAAATTCTGTAGGAAGTACCCAGCAAAATTAAGCCTTGTTAAAAGGGCACCTGCTCCCTCTTCTTCAAAGCCAAGGAAAGGAGCCAGAAAACCCTCATCCACTAGGACTAGAAGCTGCTACCTGGAGTTCTGTGTACATACTTTCACCAAGCATTACCATCTGCCAATTTTCTCTAAATCCAGAGCTGACTTTGCCACTGCAGTCTTGCAGGGCCTTATAGCTGGTCATACCATTTGCCAATTTTCTCTAAATCCAGATCTGACTTTGCCACTGCAGTCTTGCAGGGCCTTATAGCTGGTCCTAATGCTATGTAAATTCCTCCTCCCATCCTTAGCTTTGAGAATCTACCCAAATGTGATGACTTCAACAGTGAAACACGAAGAGCATAGTACAGTTGTGTACACTTACCATAAATGTACATGGTCGAGTGTATTCAACGTTGCAATACTGGTTACCCTCCCTCCAGCTCCCTTACCTTTTTTGGCTATACCTCTACTCTCCTTTACTATGCTCAAAAGCGTTTTGGTGTATTTGCTTTTTTGTTGGTGGTATAACCTTGTATATTTATAGATTTTATGGCTTCCCATTAGGAGGGCACGTGACAATTGGGGCAAGAAAAATTGATGTAATGGCTTTGGTTGCATGTTTTATACCCCTGACTATCTGACGTCACGGAAGAAGGGACAGCAACCGACGCAGGACCCAAGACTTTGTTAATCAGGCCGACTGAGCTCTACTGCAAGCAGATAACCCAAATGTGATGACTGCAACAGTGAATACACTCTTAACATCTACCTTTATGTTAAATGTACACAACTGTACTTTTCAGAGCAGGCTCTATGCATCATCAGTTCTCGGCACTTCCCTTTGGCTTATCTACTGCACTCAGGGTATTCACAAAATGCCTAGCTCCAGCCATTGCATATTGCAGGCAGAGAGTGATTCAAATTTACCCATACTTGGACGATTGCCTGATTCAGGCGGGCAGTCAGGAATTGCTGTTACAGCACCTGACATTTGTAAAGAGACTTCTAGCTTCACTGGGATACACCATCAACGAAAATAAATCACATCTGGTACCCAGCCAACAGATTGTATTCCTGGGAACAAGCTTGAACACATCTTCCCAGATGGCATTTCTCACTCCAGAAAAACAAATTTATTTGGCAAACTACTTCAGTCTACTGGCCACCAAAACCCAGCTATGTGCAAGAAAAATAATGCAAGCCCTAGGGTTCATGGCCTGTTGCATTCTGCTAATTCCATGTGCAAGACCGCATATAAGGAAACTTCAGTGGTGCTTAAAAAGTCTCTGGTGCCAGCATTCTCATGACCTGGAAACAATGATTCCCATCATTCCTTGCCAAAGGACAGAGTTCCTTTGGTGGGCAGAAGCCTGCTACCGCAATAAGGGACTCCTTTCGCTCAATCCCCTGCTGCCCAAACCCTAACAGACGCATCAGACTATGCATGGTGGGCTCACATGGCAGGACAGTGCATTGAAGGCAAATGGAGCCCAAAGCAAATACACCCGCATAACCGTCAAAAAGAAATGTTAGCTGTACAGAATGCTCTGATAGCCTTCAAAGGCCTTACTCTTCCAGGACAACTATTGGTAAAAACAGACAACACCACAGATGTAAGAGTGTTCAATCTCGCCGTTTGTTCTTATACACGGGTTTGGAGCCGATCCTCGGCTCCGAGTCGGCCGAATTGCAAAGCTCTGAATCTCAGAGAAGTTCCAGTCCAGCCCATATCCCACAATCCTCCCTGCCATTACTCAGATCGAGTTTGCCGCTGCAACAGATCGTATCGAGGAGAGCTCGGACCAGATAGAAAATTGATATTTGGTTACTATTTACAGATAAGCTACTGATTTTTTTTCCTGATATAACCTTATATTTCTTAGATTGTTATAGAAGTGCTGTGTGTGTGTGTGTGTGTGTGTGTGTGTGTGTGTGTGTGTGTGTGTGTGTGTGGTTTATTTATTTATTTATTTATTTATATATATATATATATATATATATATATATATATATATACACCCTTTTTTTTTTCAGGCACCCTTCTTCTTTGGGTGTGGTTTTGTGAGTGTCTTCTTTTATATAGCCCTTTCTACATATCTATATACATATAGGATTAGCAGTTTTTCTCTACTCATTAGCTATTGTTGTTATATTAGTATGTCAAAAAAAGCTAAATCTGGCTTTAAAAGATGTCAGTGTGGGCAGAAAATGTCCATTACTGACAATCATGCTTCCTGCGTCTACTGTCTTGGCCCTCTCCATCTTCAAGAGGATTGCTCTATTTGCCATTTCTTTAGCGGGAGGGTCATGACAGATAGGCGCAGGAAGCTCATAGACAGAGGGTTACTGAAGCCTGCCTTTCAAGAAGCTTTGGACACGTCTGATCAGGCTTATAAATCCTCGAAGGGGTCGAAGATGTCGGAGCCTATGTCATCGGCTCCGAGTTCATCTTCTAGGGTTCGTTCGCCAGTTCCACAGATCTTGGGGCCGAGCGTCGAACATTTATCTTTTCCTGAGCCCCAAATCTTGGAACCGGTGTCGGAGCTGCCACCACCGTCCATTCTTCGGTCGGTGCCATCTTCGGCTCCTTCGACCCGTTCTTCCAGACCTTTATCTGAGACAGATGTGGATCGTGTCCTGCAGAAACTCATGGAAAACACGGCCCTTTCCAAGTTAATTGCAGTTTCCTTCCAGTTGGTGTCGAAACTAGAAGGCCTCCCCATATCTCGAATGGGTCCTCCTTCGAGACCCATCCAGATCTCGGAGCCGGGAGAGGATGACCTGATGATAGTGGAGCCCTCTGTGCCGAAACAGTCCATTGCATGATCGGCACCATTGACTTCGACTCCTTCGGAACCAATAGGGGAGTCGCGGAGCCGACTGTCTCTCCTCGGTTCCGGGACCAAGAGTCGTACCGACCTGTCGGTACCGACTCTCCCTCTCGGGGCCTCGGCACAGACTGGCTCGGCTCCATCCTCGGGGTCAGAGCCCACGGCACCTGGGTCTGGGATGCTCCCGTGTTCTTCGGAACCGGGGGAGCCCTCGGCCAGGGGTTTGGGGGCCTTTGACCTTATGAGGAAAGTATTGTCTGCACAGACAACCACATCATCAGGGGAATCTTCTCCTTCCCCAAAAGGGCCACTTTCTGTTTCTGCTCCCACGATCCATCCCAAGCGTAGAGCCCAATTGCCTCGGCCACCCCCAGAGGGTACCCCCTGTTCCTTGGAGGCCTCATCAGAAGCCCCCTCTGATGAGGTCCCGAGGAAACGGTTGTGCAAGAGGAGGCACATAGATTCCCCACAGGAATCTCTAACGTCTGATACCGACTTGGATGAGGCAGAGGGGTCCCCCAAATCACCCTCTGAGGATATGTCATTTGCAGACTTCCTGGAGATCTTGAAACAGAGGGGTGATTGGCAATCCCTAGCCCCCACTGAGGACGAGTCGGTGCTGCTGAAGGCTTTTGGGGCTCAACCTTCTACCTCCTGGGTAACTCCGCCCTTTGATGAATTAATGGATTTGATTGCTCGAAGGGCATGGGAGGCACCTGACACAATGGAACCAGTCCCTAGGAAACCAAACAAGTTCATCACTGCCCCCAAGATAAATCTTATCTCACCAAGGGAGTTCCTGTCGACGCTCTGGTGGTGGCGGCAGCCATGAAAAAGGAGATGTTTGAGTCTTCCTCATCTGTTCATAGGTTCATACTAGGCTATCTGCCCGAGGGCATTTACAAGCCTAGCCCATCGTTATGTGGCTTACGCCACCCCTTTAGTATGGGGAACTATACCCATTATTTTGCTGTTCCTCTGTCGAGCAGTGACACTGAGGTAATCCCTGGGGTATATCTGCGATCTCCCATCCATTGGTCAAGATTTCTCTTGAACAAGGCCAGCGAGGTGCTCTGCCTCACATATACCGGGATTTTGTTCCACAGCATAGGGAGTCTTTGGGTGATGAATCTATCCCTCCAGCACGTCCTATTAATAGCCGTGTCGAGGTTTAAGTCTCCCGCCCTTGTGGCTCTGATGGATCTAGATTTTTTGAGGTGAAGCATATTCATCAAATCTGGGTTTGACATGGCCTTGTAGGTTAGGCAAAGGTCACCTCTGAGCAAGCGGTAAGCGACTGAATAGAGCTGGAGTTTTTTCAGTCGGGCAGCATAGGACAGATTTTTGAGACCCTTTATTCTTTTGGTGAGGAACTTTTGTGGCCTCTCCAGCTGCTGCAAGTGTCAGGTCAGATACATTCCGAATGGGGCATTGTACTCAGTCATTGGTCTGATGAGTGATGAGTAAAGGGAGACTATGACCTCCCTTGATCTAGATGAGAATCCCTTCATGATAAGGTGGGCAATGTAGAAGGTTTTCCTAACTACTTTAGCTACATGGGTGTCGAATGACAGACTACTATCAACCTGGGTCCCCAGGTCCCTGATAACTTCTTCTGTGCTCAGTGGATTGCCACCTATTTGGTAGCTAGGGGTAACCTTGTTTTTCGAAGGGTATGACTATGCATTTTTTGGCATTTAAATTTAGGCCATGGCTCTGGCACCAGTTATCCGTTTCTGTGAGACCCTTCTGAAGGATATCTGTGTCAGATGTGTTTTCTACTATGGCCCAGTTTGCAGTCATCTGCAAACTTTGTCAGCCATAACCCTCCTGTGTTTGCTTGTACTTGGAAAAGTAGATGCCAAACAAGAGTGGGCCCAGGACTGAGCCCTGTGGGACACCACTTGTGACAGGCTTTGAGTCTGACATGGCGCCAGCAACTCTGACCCTGTGGGTTCTGTCACTCAGCCAGTTTGCAACCCATCTTGTGATGTATGGGTTAACATTTAAGCTGATGAGTTTTTCAATGATACCCGAGTGGGGTATTGTATCAAGGCCTTCGCCAGATCGAGGTAGGCTGTATGGACTGCCTTTCCCTCATCAATGGCTTTGGTGACTGTTTGAAAAAGTCAACCAAGTTTAAAAGGCATGATCTGCCTTTGACAAAGCCAAACTGGGTTGGATCCAAAGTCTGCAAATTCCCTATGTCTTTATTTATGAGGTCCATTATGATCCTCTCCATGGCTTTGCAGATAAGGCTTGTCAAGCTAATAGGCGGTAATTTCCAGGGTCGGTGGAGGCACCGCCTTTGTGAAGTGGGACCACAGTTGCAGTGCGCCACTCCTGGAGTGCGTATCCAGAGGTAAGACTTTGATTAAACAGCTGTCCTAGCTGTGGGTTTAATTCCTCATTGAGTTCGTGGAGCACACAGCCGGGGACACCATCAGGTCCCATGGATGCTGTGTTTTTGCTTTGGAGAGAGCAGTTCTCACTTGGGCGTTGGAGATGTTTGGGGGCTGCAATCGTTTGGTATAGATATCTCTCCTTTTGGGGAGGGGAGTTTGCACTGAACCTGTCAGCCAGTATGTTGGCAATGTCTGTAGGATCAGTAATCTTCACATCATTTTGAACTAGTTCTGAGCATATCTGGGAGTTTCCTCCCAGGTTTCTAACATAGCTAAAGAAGGCCTTATGATTGTCTTTTGAGTCTTTAGCTATTTTTCTCTCAAAATTTGCTTTGGATGATTTTATGAGAGCTCTTAGTTTTTACTTATAGTGATCAAGGGTGTCTTACCTTTTAAGGATTTTGCTCTATCTTGTAGTAGCTTCCTCCTTTTGTTGTAGAGTTTGTTTATGGCTGGGGTCCACCAGACTGGACGCTTGCCTTTGGTACAAAGAGTCTTTGTTTTGCTTGGGATTGCCTTATCCATGCAGTCCTGCAGGTGCTGGTAGAAGGCATTTGTAAGTGATTCAGCGGCTTGAGTACTGTTTTCCGCCAGCTCGGGGCCTTAAAGGAGACCACACTAGTCTTTAGAAGTGTGAAGTCAGCTTCGAGAAGTTCTTTACGGTGGCCTTTTTTATTTCAGGAGGGGTGGGGATGAGGACCTCCAGCGAGATTAGTTTGTGATCTGATCTCACCAGTGAGGGGTATACTTCGGTGTTGAACATTGTGCTCCCATGTTCGTGATGATGAGATCAAGTATGTTATCTCCTCTTGTGGGGATGGTGACTAGTTGTTCCACGGCATTTGAGTTTATGAATTCCAGGAACTTTTGGGCTAGGGTGTTTGGGCTTGAGTAGTGTTCCCAGTCTATATTAGGGTAATTGAAGTCACCTAGTATGATGGTGTTTGGTGATACATTTATCCCCTCTAGTGTTTTCAGGAAGGCCATGTGAGGTTCCTGAGTTTGTGAGTGCCTGTAACATGCTACAATTTGCAGAGCAGTCTTGCCTATGGTTAATTGCACCTGGATGGTCTCCGATGCATCGTGCGTTGCCACCAGTCTTGAGGTGTGGGTGTCCTTGATGAATATGGATACCCCCCCTCCTTTCTTGGTATTGTCCGGATTTTGGGGCCAGAACGCATGATATGAGGAAAAACCTGATAGTGCTGGGGTGCTCTCAGGAGCCTTGAACCAGGTTTCTGTCACAGCACAGACATCGATGTTCTCCATACTGAGAAGGGCCTTGAGTGCGTGCATTTTGAGATTTAGACTTCTGGCATTGAGCAGCATTACCCTTAGTTTTTTCCTTTTTGTGTTCTAGGGTGGTAGGTTTAGAATTTGAGCCTTGCCTAAAAAGGCACTATGGGGGTGGCAAGAGCCTTTGCCAATATCCGGAATCCCAGGGTGACAGGTGCAAGCCGTCCCTTGAAGCAGCGTGGCTTGTCCAGCATGTCATCCCAGGCAGACAGACACTGGATCCCCTTTGAATGACACCAGTGTTTAAGCCAATTGTTAAAGCTGATCATCTTATCTCTGTATTGTGGCATCATTCTTGGTGAAGGTAGGATACTGCTCAAGGTCAGGGTCATACCTGCCTGGGCTACATAATCAGAGAGCTCCTCAATGTCTCTTTTCATGTAGTCCAAGGAGGTGCGTCTCAGGTCGTTTACACCAGCGTGGACAATGACTGAGTCGTATTTGTACCTGCTGTTGAGAGACCTGAGTGCTTGCGTTATGTGGCGGATTCTAGCGCCCGACAGGCAGCTTACTGTGACCTTCTCCTTACTCAGTCTGGTGAGCGGGCCGTCAGTGTGTCTGACTATGGAGTCACCAATGACTAGTGTGTCTGGCATTGTGTTTGGCCTTAAGGGCTGTGACTGTTTGACACTCTGACTGTGAGGTCTATGTGTTGCAGGTGTTGTGTTCTGAGGTGGTGGTTGTTTGGGTGTCTGCTTTGGTGGCCTCTGCTGTTTTGGTAGATTTTTGATCAGAGCCTCCGAGTATGTCTTTGTGTGTTTATGTGTATGATTTGAGGTTGTGATGGTACTATGTGAGACTGGGTCTATAGTGTGTGTGGTAACCTTCTCCTCCTGACTGGTCTTGCCAGTCCTATGTTGAGAGAGCTCAGCCTCCAGTTTGGCCGTATAGTTGCATCTCTCGCATGTATTTGTGTTTTGTGGGAGGAGGAGAGGGTTGTAACATTGCCTCAATATTCCCAGGTTCACCAGCTGAGCAGGAGAGGACACTAGCAACTGATCCCTCGACATGCTAGAAGGAATAGACAAAACAAGCTTTAAAAAAGATTCCGGGGGGACGTGGGTGACCGAGAAATGGGGGTTTGCCTTTTTGGGGTACTATCTATGACAAGAGTGCCGTATCAAGGTAATAAGTACTGTAGGAGCAAGTGCTAGGTTTAACAGATAGAGAATAGTCTACTTGGAGTCAAGTAGAGATGCTCTTTTTAGTTATAGGATACGCTGATTAGATCAGTAGTATAGTTCGAGGAAGGTAGTTTTAAGGGAAAATTTGAAGTGGACTTTAGGTAGCCCGAATAGTTTAAAACTGCTTAACCGGCGGGCTAAAACGCGCTTTATAGCAGGGGGCTGGAAAAGACAGGAAATGACCCAAAACGGCCAATAGACTACAAGTTACTGCCTTAAACCACTCCTCTAAGGACAAACAGGCAGCTCAGTACTCCCCACTCTCACTGGTGAGTAAAGAAACTTCCCCCTGACCAAACAAGGAAAATGGAGAAACACAGGAACCAAGACAAAGCCCAGGGATCAGCAAAATCTGGTCTCTGGAACACTAGTTAGGAAAGTATGGAAAACAAGGACATTTCTTTTTGTTTTTTTCAAGTTTTTTCACAGAAAAGCAGAAAACACAATAAATGCTATGATTTTCGACTAAATGCTATCAAAAGCTAGTACACTTGAGTGTATTAGCCTGTAGTTTAACTTTTAGGCAAAACTTAAACTAGCAAGTGCAGTAAACAGTTTTAGCTTATAAACACAGTAAAAACAGTGCAAACTTTGATAAAACAAGCAGAAACAGTAGTCGAAAGGCACAAAAAGTCGAAAAAGCCAAGAAAAATACTTAAAATCTGGAAAGGTAGTCTTTTTTGTCTCTGCTGCTAGAGGAACACTGCTGGCCACCACCTCCTAATAAGGATTCTAGGACTATGGACAGATATGGGAAGCGCGTTTTTAGTTCAGCGACTTTTTCCTTGCGTTCGCTAAACTATTTGACTCACTTCACACGTTTGCAGAGGGATCTCATCAAGGAGCTGACAGATACCCTCCAGGGTAACACAGATGCTGCTGTTTCAGAAAAAGTAACAGCACAACTTAACACCCTCACCTCCATAGTAAACTCATCCATGAGGCTCATCTCGTATGCAGCCGATGGATCGAGTAGAGCTGCAGCTTCAGCGATTGCTCTTCAAAGACAATCATGGATGCGGCTGTGCTCCTTTGCGGAAGCCTTCAAGTCTTCCTTTGCCAATGCCCCTTTTGATGGTGCCACACTTTTCGGGCCCAAGGTTAAGGAGACTCTCACTCGGTGTGAGCAAGAGGGAAAGACCCTGTCTGCTGTCGGGGTCTGTTTTTCCGCTCCTACTAGACCGTACCCCAAAGGGCAACGAGGCGGAAAAATGTGGTTCCGTAAGAATCTGGTATCTTTCCAGACCACACAGAGTGATACTCCCTCCAGAGGCAGAGGAGGGGGTAGAAATGGAAGACGCCGCCCCGGCGGCAGAGGGGGTCCGCATAACCAAGGTGACAGGGATTCCGTCCCTGGGAAGCCTTTCCAGCACTCCTGAAGGGAGGCCCGGCTGTCCTGCTCTGGAGGCAGTCGGGGGTCGCTTGGCTTTATACCCACTGGCCTGGCTAAACATTACTTCGGATTCTTGGGTAAAAAGCATTATAACCAGAGGATACAAAATCCCCTTCACATCAATGCCACCTCTACAAAGAAAGTTTCCAGACGTGCCACCCCGTCTGCGAAATCCAGCAGCTGTAGAAATTTCAAAGCTGCTCGAAAACAGAGTATTCAACCAGTCCCGGCGGACCAAAGAGAATCTGGAACTTACTCAAGGTTCTTTTTAGTTCCAAAAAAGACAGGGGACTGGAGACTGATCTTAGATCTCAGCCATCTCAACAACTTCGTGAAGAAGGAAAAGTTCCGGATGGTCACGCTTCAATCGATCCTTCCATTCTTACAGAAGGACGATTGGATGTGCTCTATAGATCTCAAAGATGCATACTACCACATCAAAATGGCCAGACCGTCCAGAGATCACCTGCGCTTCCGGCTGGGAGCCAGTCACTTTCAGTTTCGAGCTCTGCCCTTTGGACTCACCTCAGCCCCCAGGGTATTCACCAAATGCATGACAGTAGTTGCGTTTCACTTGAGACGACAAGGATTCCAGGTGTTTCCCTATCTGGACGACTGGCTCCTCACCGCCACCACTGAGCGTCGTCTATTGCAAGCCAGAGACTACACAGTCAGCCTTTGTTCCCACTTAGGGATTTCCATAAACTTCGAAAAGTTTTGCTTATCGCCCTCACAGTGTATTTCCTTCATCGGAGCAGACCTAAATACACGATCGACACTACTGAAGCTCCCTCCAATAAGGGCCTCAACCCTCAAACAGCAGGTTCTTCTTCTGGTCAGCAAGAAAGCCACAGCCAAACTGGTGTTAAAAGTGTTGGGACTGATGTCAGCCACACTAATTGCAGTCCCTATGGGAAAGTTACACATGAGGATCCTACAATGGCTGCTCTTCGCGCAGTGGTCGTTCCAACACCTACCCCTAGCGCACGAGATCAGGATAACAGACTCTTGCAGACGGGACCTCTCATGGTGGGTGCGCGATCAGAACCTCACTATGGGTCGTCCGTTCGTTCTACCCAGTCCAACAGCCACAATAACCACGGACGCTTCCCTGGTAGGGTGGGGGGGGCCGTTTTCAGGGAAGAACAGTCCAAGGAGAATGGTCCAGCACGGAGTACACTCTACATATAAATGTTCTGAAGTTGAGAGTGGTGTTCCTGGGGTTGCAACACTTCCAAGCCCTCTTACCTCTAGGAACAGTACCAGTTCAGACAGACAACATGTCTGTAGTCTGGTTCATAAACAAGCAAGGGGGAACCAGGTCTTGCCCGTTATGCAGAGAGGCCATGAGAATTTGGCAGTGGGCAGAGTCCACGGGTCGCTTTCTGATAGCAACGCACATCCCGGGGTCATCCAACGTCATTGTGGACAGGTTGAGCAGAGCCATCCTGTTACCTCACGAGTGGTCCCTCAATTCACAGACGGCGGAAAAGATCTTCCGCAAATGGGGCCAGCCTTGCTGCGATCTGTTTGCTTCCCCGTTGAATGCAAAATGCAGAAGCTACTTTGCCCTTCTACCCCCTCCGGGGGATGTCCCCAGGGACGCACTGATACACGATTGGCCCCCGGGTCTCTTATATGCATTTCCGCCTACTCCCTTGATTCCCAGATTTCTACAGAAAGCCAGGAACCTGGAAAGGACTATAATACTCATAGCCCCATTCCGGCCTCGTCAAATATGGTTTCCCTTTCTTTGAGCCTATCAAATAGAGGAACCATGGATTCTGGACCCAGTACCAGATCTACTGACCCATTCGTCGGGAGTTCCTCACCCTTCTTTACAGTCCCTCAAACTAGCAGCTTGACTGCTCCGCTTCCCTGCCTAGCCAGGTCTCATCTGCTCCCCCGGCAGTTCAACACATTCTGGTTGCTTCTCATAAAGCTTCCACTACTAAACTCTATACGAGTAAGTGGAAACGCATTGTATTTTGGGCATCTAGCCAAAACTTAGACCCCTTGGTAGCTCCTCTACATAAAATTTTAGAATTCTTATCCTTTTTCACGAAGGAGCTTCTACTTCCACGCTAAGAGTACAGTTGGCGGCCATATCAAACTTCCATATTGGTGAGGAAGGTTCTCCCATTATGTCTCAGACTTTGTAAGGCCTTTATGAAAGGAACCTTCCATCTTAGACCGCCTGTCAGAAAACCTTTCTTTCCATGGAGCCTGAATTTGTTGCTGTCGCAACTCATGTTGCCACCTTTTGAACCTGCTTCGTCATGTCTCTTAAAGTTCTTATCGTGGAAGACGCTGTTTCTCGTCGCCGTGACCTCAGCTCGTAGAGTATCAGAGTTGCAAGCATTATCGGTCAGACCACCTTACTTGATATTCCATCCAGACAGGGTCTCTTTGCGTACAAATCCATCTTTCCTTCCAAAAGTGTGCTCAGTTACGAATATTAACCAGTCTATAGAACTCCCTACCTTTTTCAAGAACCATACTAACAAACTGGAGTATATGTTGCACAAGTTGGATGTTCACAGGCAATTAAGATTTTATTTGGATAGGACCAAAGCTTACAGGAAAACGGATCAGCTCTTCGTCGCATTTGCAGACAATAAAAAGGGCATGGCAATTACTAAACGTACACTATCTAAATGGCTTGCTGACTGTATAACCTTTGTATACTCTAAATCAAATCAATCCTTACCCACCAAACCTAAGGCCCATTCTACCAGATCCATCTCCACTTCCTTAGCTCATGCAGCTCGTTTGCCTTTGGACACTATTTGTGCAGCAGCCACGTGGTCTAAGCCACATACTTGCATCACTCATTATAGAGTGGACGAAGTCTCCAAGGACAGGACATCATTTGGTTCCACTGTGCTTAGGAACGTTCTTCCATGAGTCACTCAGGGTGACTGAGCTAGGGACGCTACCAGTGTGTAAGAACAAACGGCGAGATTGAACACTCTTACATAAAGAAGTTATGTCCTTACCATAACGTTCCATGTAGAGTGTTCGTCTCGCCTTTGTTCTTACATTCCCTCCCTTTCCCTCCCCACGTGTTTGGAAGAACTGGTAGGATTAGAGTCTGATCGACGTGTCTTGACCCCTTCCGGGGTATATGGTCCCGTGCATCATGGGATATATGTTTAGACCATTAGTTATTGCTATGGTGAGAGAGTGTCTCTAAATGGCTGAAGAGAGTGTATACTTCTAGCACCGGAGGTGTTGGATCTTTTGGTCTGGTTTGTTTGCAAACTAGATGTGAGTAATGGCAGGGAGGATTGTGGGATATGGGCTGGTCTCTAGCTTCTCTGAGATTCAGAGCTTTGCAATTCGGCCGACTCGGAGCCGAGGATCGGCTCCGAACCCGTGTGTAAGAACAAAGGCGAGATGAACACTCTACATGGAACGTTATGGTAAGGACATAACTTCTTTTTAAGTGGTACATAAAAAAGCAGGGGGGAACGCATTCCTACCCTCTCTGCAGATTAGCCATGGCTCTGTGGAATACAGCCTTGAGCAACCAAGTGCATCTGCAAACTCAGTTCCTGCCAGGCAAATTAAATTCACTGGCAGACTTGAGCAGAATTATCATGGACCCACACGAGTGGAAACTGGAACCCAAAATATTCAAGCTTTTGAGGAACAGATGGGCACCAGAGGGAAACCTCTTTGCTTCCCCTCAGAACTTTCAATTGAGCAAATATTGCACCAGAACTCCCCACAGCCAAGCTTGGAAAGTGGATGCCTGTCCTTTACCTGGGAAAGCCTCTCAATCTATGCCTCTCCCCCCTGCCCTTCCTCTCGAAGGTTCTACTAAAGATCAAACAGGACAAGCCAAGGACAATCCTGATTGCACCAGACTGGCCACGCCAGCACTGGTATCCTCTTTTGCGCATTCTGACAGTAGTGCCACCATGGCACCTGCCTCAGACCCTTTCCCTGCTGTCCTAGCAGGGGGGCCACATTTTGCACCCTCAGCTATTGACACTGAACCTATCAGCCTGGCTCATCCCCTGAATTCTTCACCAGCAACTCTCAGTAAGCAGCTGCTGGATGTCATTCTTGAGGCAAGGAGGCCTAATACTAGAAAATCCTATTCAGAAAAGTGAAAAAGGTACTGTTCTTGGAGCCAGTCTCAGGGAATGGACACAACTGTGCCCAACTTACCTCATATACTAGATTAATTAACAGAAACGCTTCTCAAAGGCCTATCCTTCTCTTCAATTAAGATTCATGCCTCTGCCATCTCAGCTCATTATATTACCATGCCACTCCTTTTCTCTCATACTCTGGTCAAACAATTCCTGAGAGGAGCCAAAAATTTAAGACCTCCCAGGAGAGCTCCTGCCTGTGGGACCTTAACTTTTATTGGAAAAGCTCATGCTTCCGCCCTTTGAGCCTGCTGCCACACCAGTTAAAATTCCTCTCATGGAAGGCAGCTTTACTTTTAGCTATCACTTCAGCAAGAAGTGTCTGAATTGCAGGCCCTTGTGGCCTTGGAACCCTTCATTGTCTTCCATGCGGACAGGGTTTCCCTCAGGATTAACCCATCGTTTATGCCCAAGGTGGTATCTAGTGTGGTTTTAAACCAATCTATTAATTTGCCAGCTTTTTTCCCTAATCCTCAGAATAAAGGGGAAAGGATGCTGCACTCCCTAGACGTGCACAGGCAGCTCAGGTTCCATCTGGACAGGGCTAAGCCTTTCAGAAAATCTGACCAGCTGCTAGTCAGATTTGCTACAGGGGCAGAGGCCATTTCAAAGCAAACCATTTCTAAATGGATAGCACACTGCATCCATTTCTGCTACAAACGGCATAGGAAACCTGCCCCACAGGGGATCCGAACACATTCCACAAGGGCTACATCTACCTCTACAGCATTTCTCAGGGGAGTCCCTACCAGGAACATCCTGGAAGCTGCAACCTGGAGCTCTGTACACACTTTCACCAAGCATTACCACTTGCCTATCCTTTCTAAATCTAGAGCTGGATTTGCCACAGCAGTCTTACAGGGCCTGATTGCCAGTCCTAATGCTTCTTAACTACCTCCACCCTTCCTTAGCTTTGGTAATCAACCCAAATGAGATGACTGCAGCAGTGAAATACAAGGAACATAGTACAGTTGTGTACACTTACTATAAATGTAGATGTTCGAGTGTATTCACTGTTGCAGTCCTGGTTACTCTCCTTCCAGCCCCCCCGACTTTTCTTTACTTCTACCTATCTTTTTTTGTTTGGCATATCTTATGTCATTTGTATTTGTTTTTTGCTGGGGATGTTCCATACCATGTAATTTCTTCCTATTTTGGGGCCACCTGACTTCTGGGGCAAGAAAAACTGATGTAATGGCGTTGGCTGCATGTTTTATACCCCTGACTATCTGACGTCATGCAAGAAGCGACACCATCCGACGCAGAAATCCCAAGACTCTGGTATTCAGTCTGACTGAGGGCTACCTGCAGGCAGATAACCCAAATGTGATGACTGCAACAGTGAATACACTTGAACATCTACATATATGGTAAGTGTACACAACTGTACTTTATGGTAAGTACATAACTTTTTTTTGTGCACTACAAATCATGCAACAGTGTTGCAACTCAAGATTTTCCTAGAAAAAAACAAGGATTATTTTAAGTGCAGAACAGAGTAAACATTTCTAGTAGTTTGCATCATCTAAAGTAGCTTATACACTAGAGTGAAATTTCTGTTCAGATATGATTTTTTTCCCTAGCAGACACTGAAGGAAGACTTTTTTTTGTTGTTGTTGTTTTGTAGACTCCACCAACACCAGAGGAGATGGGTCACTGTGAAAGTGTTCATTTGTCTGAAGTTGGTGATACACAGGTGGTCATCTTTAAGCACGGTAGGTTTGTAGTTTTTATGTTGCAGTTCCATTTCAAAGACTTTATTTTGAACAATGTACCATTTGAATATATGTGATGCAAGCAATGAAAAGACTAAGCATGTAAAATATATGGGAGCAGTGTGGAGTACCAATATACAGTCATGGTATGCTGCTCAGGGTAGGGAGTCTGTAGTCCTCTTCAGTAGAATTTAAAAGTTTTAATTTTGAATGTCAGAAAATAGAATATGTTGCTGTATAAACAGTTTGTCTCCCTTTTGTCTTTTTACCATTGAACCTTTGAGCAAGTAATACTGAAAAACATTTGTTGTCTGTATGTTCTTCAACCCTGTCATGTCACTCACTCGCCTTGATGGCTGCTTCCTGTGTAGTACAGTTTTATGCGTGTTTTTGTGAGTTCTCAGCAGCAAGGCCTAATGCCATATGCTTAACATGTTGTAAATCAAATTGTCTTGCTATGGTTTATAAGCTGTACTTTTGGCCTTAAGCCTAGAAAAGAGCAACTCTGAGTCATGAAATGACCCGTTGTAGGTGGCAGTGCTATGGCTCACCAAATGTCATGCACCCATGTCAGTATGGTCAGAAATTACTAGCTTAAAAACAAGTAATCTCCGTGGTATCCCCAAAGTCTCAAAACAACCCACTAAAGTGTAGTGGGTCTAAAAACAAAACAGTGTAAGAAACTTCTCTGTGTGGAAGATTTTCTGTCCATATATTTCTAGTTAATCACTGTATATTAATCAGATCAGACAATAGTAGTACAAGTAGCGAACGTAAACTCGTCAAGTCAAAAAGTAATAATAGAAAATATATAATTCTACAGCATTACTAAGTATTCGAAAGTAATCCAAGCAAGGCAGGCAGTCCGTTTCCAGGCAGTCCGTTTCCAGTCAAAAATCTTTTAAGTACACAGACAAGCGATCCAAGTAAAACAAAAATAGAGTAATTTCCTCACAAGCTTTCTAAATATATATATACATTTTATCAGGCATGGGAGTGATTTATTGTGCTGTAAAACAGTGTTATTGGTACACATGTTAAATTCACATCCCTTCCTAAATCAGTGTGACATTCGAGCTGGTCCTGCCCTACCTAGTAGCTGTCATAATAATATATAGCCCTAATGTACTTTAATGGTACATCTTATTTAAGCAAATTATTAAGTACATTATTAAGTCTGTGATTTTATACAAGGCAATATACTACATGGCTGGAAATATATCAACCTTAGTTCATTTTGCGATCAAAAATGATATATAAATATATACATATAAATTTTGCATGTAAAAATCAGTTTCTATTTTCATAACCTATTGTTAACAAAGATCGCTTTCGTCCTTCTAGACTTCTTCAGGTCTGTGTACAAAAACCCTAAAAACCTATATAATTGTATAATTAGTTAGTATTGTTATTACCATCATTTTGAATAAAGTGGAAAAAAGAGAACCAGAAAAAAATAAAAATAAAAAATATATATATATGTATGGTGATGGAAACAAAATATACCCTTAAATTTCAAATGATTTAAAATGGTGTTTAAAACCAATTTGTAGAAAAAAATAAAATACAATTAGTCATGTAAACAATGTGGCAATTTTCTAAGTTCCAGTGCACTTTTAATTGAACAGTAGTAGTTTAGTCCAGGCTTTCTAAAAGAGTTCAGCTTTAATTGCCACATGAGTTCATGTTTCTCCAGAATATTCGGGATGTCTCCTTCAAGATCACCCATGTCTATGCGATCCAGGATCTGGAACTTAAAACCTGTGTGTCTTTTATGAAGAGAAAGGTGTTTGGCTAGTGCATTATTTTTACATGCAGCGTCGATTTCTGGCAGATGACATGAAATCCTTAGCGAGTTTATTTACAGTCTTGCCCACATAGAATGCGTCACATTCATTGCACTGTGCCCTGTAAATTACTTTTTTAGTGTTAGTCACCCCCTGCACTGGTTTTAATGATCTTCTTTAAATAAGGGCAATAGAAACTATCACCTTGCTGTATAAATATACAAAATGTACAATTAGTTTCACATCGTTTAGTGCTTTTCTCACATGGTCTAGGTTTAAATTCAACAAAACTTCTAATATTCCTGGCCTTCCTATAAACAAATGATGGGGTTTCACCTAAGATGTTAATCGGAAAAGGGTTTCCTGTGACAGTGTCCCAGTTTTCTTCAGTAATACTTTTGATACTGTGATAATCCAAAGTGTATGTCAGGATGCAGCTATTTTTGCATTTGTTATTCTCTGTGGGATTACTTAACATTTTTCTACTGGGGAGGTCGCTCCTCCTCCCCAGTAGAAAAATGTTAAGTAATCCCACAGAGAATAACAAATGCAAAAATAGCTGCATCCTGACATACACTTTGGATTATCACAGTATCAAAAGTATTATTGAAGAGAACTGGGACATTGTCACAGGAAACCCTTTTCCGATTAACATTTTAGGTGAAGCCCCATCATTTGTTTATAGGAAGGCCAGGAATATTAGAAGTTTTGTTGAATTTAAACCTAGACCATGTGAGAAAAGCACTAAAAGATGTGAAACTAATTGTACATTTTGTATATTTATACAGCAAGGTGATAGTTTTTATTGACCTTATTTAAAGAAGATCATTAAAACCAGTGCAGGGGGGTGACTGTAACACTAAAAAAGTAATTTACAGGGCACAGTGCAATGAATGTAATGCATTCTATGTGGGCAAGACTGTAAATAAACTCAAGCGAAGGATTTCATGTCATCTGTCAGAAATCCGCTCTGGATGTAAAAATAATGCACTAGCCAAACACCTTTTTCTTCATAAAAGACACACAGATTTTAAGTTCCAGATCCTGGATCGCATAGACCTGGGTGATCTTGGAGGAGACATCCCGAATATTCTGGAGAAACATGAACTCATGTGGCAATTAAAGCTGAACTCTTTTAGAAAGCCTGGACTACTACTACTGTTTAATTAAAAGTGCACTATTACTTAGAAAATTGCCACATTGTTTACATGACTAATTGTATTTTATTTTATTTTTTTCTACAAACTGGTTTTAAATACCATTTTAAATCATTTGAAATTTAAGTGTATATTTTGTTTCAGTCATCATACATATATATTTTTTTTCTGGTTCTCTTTTTTCCACTTTATTCAAAATGATGGTAATAACAAAACTAACTAATTATACAATTATATAGGTTTTTAGGGTTCTTGTTCACAGACCTGAAGAAGTCTAGAAGGACGAAAGCGACCTTAACAATAGGTTATGAAAATAGAAACTGATTTGTACATGCAAAATGTATATGTATATATTTATATATCATTTTTGATCGCAAAATGAACAAAGGTTGATATATTTAAAGCCATGTAGTATATTGCCTTGTATAAAATCACAGACTTAATAATCTACGTAATAATTTTGTTAAATAAGATGTACCATTAAAGTACATTAGGGCTATATATTATTATGACAGGTACTAGGTAGGGCAGGACCGGCTCGAATGTCACACTGATGGGGGAAGGGATGTGAATTTAACATGTGTACCAATAACACTTTGTTTTACAGCACAATAAACCACTCCCATGCCTGATAAAAAGTATATATAAGCTTGTGAGGAAATTATTACTCTATTTTTGTTTTACTTGGCTCGCTTGTCTGTGTACTTAATAAAGGATTTTCGACTGAAAACAGACTGCCTGCCTTGCTTGGATTACTTTCGAATACTTAGTAATGCTGTAGAATTATATATTTTTTATTACTTCTTTTTGACTTGACGAGTTTACGTTCGCTACTTCTACTACTATTATCTGATCTGATTAATGTACAGTAATTAACTAGAAATGTATGGACTGAAAATTACTAGCTTAAAATGCAACTTTGTGGATTTCATTTTATGAAATGGACGATGGTAAAGTAGTCTTCTAATGGGCCTAGCTGAATAGCCTGTGTGTGCATAGTAATGTATGCACTCCATTGGCTGGTCGTCCTGGAGGCGATTTAAAGGGATGTTTGCTGCATTTTACGACTCAAATATCAAAAATTGGTAGTACATCCAGATGTCACCACCACCCACATTAAGCTCAAGTGTGAAACTCCTATATGGAGAGTTTCTGTAATAGTAAATCTGTAGCATTTGAGACTTATTCCTGCTGAACTTTATCTCAGTCAGATTGTAACAGAAGAGCAACTTTGTCCCTGGTCCATTGTAGTGTTCGCCTAACACCTTTTGGTGTGCAGGACCATCATATATAGGCATCATTGCAAGGAGGATTGTTCAGTTCTTCATTGTTTATACAATTTCACATCCCATTTCAGCTCCAGTATAGCATGCATCTTCAGTTATTGCTCTCTGTTTTTTTTCAGTTGTTAATCAACCATTGAAGGATTCATTTTCATATTATTTACATTATTCAATCTTTGTACAATGTTTTGAAGCTGTCATATTTTTTCAGATAATCATTTCTGACAGTAGGTTGCAGTTCAGTTATTACATATCTTAGTTGCTGTTTATAAACCCAGTGACTGATTCTGTAGCCCTGTGTTCTGTCATACAGTGATCACTACGTTTGTTAGCATAATCTATTTAAGAATATCTGATAACTTGTGTGTTACATCATATGTATAGGTTTTATTACTGATTAGTTTCTTCCAACCTGTGCTGCTGAAGCACACTTATGTTTATTCCTTATATGGAAGCCCTTCACATTGTATTGTCATATATGGTGCCTTTTTAACACAACCCTGACGAAGGAGGATCCAGTAGTTTATTTTCTTAAGATGCAAATGACATCTCTTCAGAAAGAGGATTTTCCAACTTGTGGAGTGTAGAAAAGATATGGGTTCAAAGCACAGGGTATGAAGTTGTTTCTGTGGTGCCTGGAATTTTTTCACTGACCAGTACTGTTTTAGGTCATAAAAGCCACAGTTTTGTTTTATTCCCCCCTTAAAGTAGCTAACATTTAGGGTTTACTGGTCTTTTTTTATTTGTTGATCCCACCAAATATCAGTCGGACAAAGGGGTTTCTTCACCATACAAGTCCCACCCCCCCAACCCCACCACCATTACTGCCAGCATTGTTCAGACTCTAGACTGAATTACAGGGACCTGTTTTATTTATTTATTTATTTATTTATTTAATTTTCAATATTAAATAACTACAGCTATTTTATTTTTACATGTTTAGAATTGCTGCAACATTTTCTTGAAGCTAAACTACCATAGCGGGTTTGCTTTTGTATATTTAGAAATGCTTCTACAATGAATGTTGAGTGTCGCAACATATTTTTGTGTAAACTCTCCCAAAACACCTTTTGTGAATGGCTCAACTACATGGTCCTCTTTGCATATCCCTATCCAGTAACTTAGCAAGTGATTGTGTGACTGCTTTCCTGTTATTTAATCAGTGTTTCTTGGACATAGATTTGAAATGTTTATTTTTCTACATTCCCTTTTTCTAAGTTCAAATAAGTGAAGGTGGATTTATGAGTATTTAATAAGAATTAAAAAGGATATGTCATGAGGTTTGGATGGTTTGGCAGTGAGTGATGTCTTCCTGGGGAAATCCAGTGCATTAACAGACAGGGTTGAGCAGGACCTGGTTTTTGAGAGGTAATTCCCATCAATACTGTGAGAGGAGGTTAAGTTCTAGAAGTCAGACTTGGATGTGTGGGTGTCTGCCCCAAGAGTGGTCAGCCACTGGGGCTAGCCTTGCTGCAACCTGTTTGCTACTCCATCCAACACCAGATGTAGCAGCTACTTTGTCCTGATTCCTGAGGATAGCTATATTTGGCCTCCCAGGTCTCCTGTACACTTAACTACCCATTCACGTCATAACTAAATGTCTTCAGAAAGCAATCTTGTGCAAGGCGAAAGTGATTGTCATTGCTCCCTTTTGGCCTTGACAGATATAGTTCCCTTTTCTTTGATATCAGTTGGTACACCCTTCCTGGGTGCTGGAACCTCTTTGACTTGATCTCTCACTCATCCGGAAACCTCATCTGAACATCAAAGCCTTGAAGCTTAGCATTTAGTTTCTCCACTTCCAGTGATGGCCAGAATTCCCAGGGTTTCTTCTGCACTCCTTAATTTGTCATTATTTCAAAAGCCTGCTACTAGGGAAGTGTATAGAAGCAAATGGAAGAAATGTGTTTGAGCTTCCTCTAAAGGCCTGGACCCATTTTCTGCCCCTCTACCTATTTTGGCTTTCTTGGCAAGTCTTTCTGGCAGGTGCCAGCCATTCTACTATTAAGATTCTACTGGCAGTAATTTCTTATTTTCATTTGGGAGAGGATCACACTCCTTTTGCATCATTGATATTTAAGACCTTTTTGCAGAGTACCCTTTTCCTTCATCCACCGATAAGGGACCCTGTTACTCCTGTTTTGTTACAGCTCCTCACTAAACCCCTGTTTGGATCTGCTGGTAAGGTAAAACTGAAATATGTTTTTCATTTTGATCCCTGCTGCAGTAGTCTTAAGCTGTATGGGCTATATCGTGCATAGTATATAATAACTGACACATTCCAAAGCTTCAGGACAGCTTACACATGTGCCCTACCATTAATCATTTCAAGCTCAGCTGACTAAAAAGAGAGGTTGGGGCAACAAGCTCTTTAGAGCTTTTCTGCTGCTGAAGAGATCACTCCGCTGCAGGCTTTCAAAGATCAGTTGTTGGCTTGTGCTTTTCCATTGCTGGACAGATAAGCTCCTTTTGGCCAAAAACCTGCCACACACAATTTTTAATGTTTAAATTTGCTTTCCTATTTGGGAAAGTATATTTTAAGATAGGAATACTTGTGTTATGGACTGTCACGTGACTTTGATGTACTTTTAAAACGGGAGCACACTTTGTGTTTTGACAGTTTAAAATTTGCTTTAAACATACTAAAACTTTTTCTGTGGAGAAGCTGTGTTTAAATTACTTTAGGCGCTGGTAAGGTGTATGAGAGTACTTTTTTTTACTGTGGTTTTATTGGGAAAAGTGAGTTTAATACTTTTGAAATGTTACCAGGTTGTACTGCTTAATTTCCTCAGGAAAGTAGCATAATTCTCTGCCTGACCATGGAGCTAACTGTTGATGTCCTCCTGTTCCTGTGTTGCAGTATTCCAGTTGTGGGATTTCCTGCCCTCAGGTGACCCATACGTTGGCTGCTATACAAAAGCTTCAACTTGGCTGTGGCAGCTGCATGGGACGTCACACGTAGGGCCATAAACCAGGGGCCTTAAATGTTACGTCTGCACGCGCAATCCTCAGAACTTTTCAGCCGCAGATGACCTACACATCGTACAATTGCTCCTTCACAGACATCACATCAGTAAAGCTAAGTAACCTGTTGGGTTTCGATTTTTTTCTTGTTTTGCAGACTGTTATTGCCTAAGCTTGGTTGTTGTAGCCTGTAGCTGATGTCCGGTAAAAAGGGAGCGTGCCAGTGCGGGCGCCAGATACCCCATAAAGACGCCCATGATAGGTGTGTTTTTTGCTTAGGCTGGGAGCACGACCATTCTTCCTGCTTGATTTGTCGGTCATTTGTGCCTAAAACCCTGCTCAGCCATCTGGCCTGCTTAAACCTTTACCTAGAGAATCGGCGCCTAAAATGGTTAGCTTTTAGAATGGATCGTGCATCGGAGGCCGAACATGAACCTCCAAGAAAGAAGGCCAAGATTCCTAGACCTTCCTCACCTGCCGCTCCGCTTCCTGACGCCCCACCAACTGCCGGTCTAGGAGTTGAGGAGCGCTCGGCGGTTCTGTCGACTTTAACGACAACCCTTGAGGAAACCGTTGCACAGCCAACGGACCGGCACATCCTTTGAGATTACCCAGACACAGACTACCATCGATGTTGAAGGGGAACCAGATTCTGTGGTACCTTCGACCGGGATCCAGCCTTCGGAAATGTTGTCTTCCAAGTTGGATGCCAGGCTGGTCCCTACTTCCACCCCAACCAAAAAGAAACAAACTAAGCTTACCTCCTCTTCTCAAGAAACCTTTCCAGATTGTCAGGCTTTCACTTCCTCACTTATGCAGGCCTTCAGCCTCGGCCACCTCTACTCTCCCTTTATTGAGACCTAGGCCTGCTTATGCCTCTTCCCTCCCACCCATGACCTCAGGTTAGGGAGGAAGAGCATGATTCCTCCTTTTCTTACTCAGAGGACTCCATTTCTTACACATCTCAGATTGCCTCTCCCCAGGAGTATTACTCCCCTGATGAAGAATCTGTAGAAGGGGGGGGTTCCCCCATGAGGATATTACCTTTGAGACCATCACCAAGGTGAAAGATTACTTCATATGGGATACTTCCCAAATGTTTGACACCCAAAAGAGGTAGTTTGAGCTGCATCAAGTGGAATCGCCCTCCCTCTCAGCAGTCCCTCCAGTGCTTCCTGCTTACTTGGATGACTTTTTTTAATTCAGCCTCTAAGGCCCAGAGTCCCAGCCTGCAACCTCCAAGTGCCCTGACAGCTTCTATGAAGTGCCAGAGGAGCAAAAAATTCTTAGTTAACCCTCCCTTGGCTGACCCAGCTGTTATTGCCATTGCTACTGATACAGTCCAGGCTGCTACCTTCCGCCTCCCTCCTACCCACTGATAAAGATAGCAAGTACATGGATAGGGTGAGAATGAAAGTCAACACATCCTCCACCTTGGCATTCAGAGCCATAAATTATCAGACCCACATGACTAAATATTCTCTAGACTTGGTGTCT
Source organism: Protopterus annectens (assembly GCF_019279795.1). Lineage (NCBI taxonomy): Eukaryota > Metazoa > Chordata > Ceratodontiformes > Protopteridae > Protopterus > Protopterus annectens. Next base: position 1,619,945,545 of record NC_056735.1, on the reverse strand, counting down.
CAGGCCTCCTCCATATTAGCCTCTATGTGCGATAGTCCCATTAAGGCTGACTTGGTCTCCAAGCTGTCCTTGGCTCAGCAAGTAGCCAGGCACTTAATCAGATGCAGCTAAGATGCTGCAAAAGCATCTGCCTGGTCTGCAGAATCTGCTTCTGTCCTTAGGAGATACTGCTGGCTAAGACTACATAATCTACCTGAGGACTTAGTCTAAAATCTTGGACGCCCCCCCTCGCTTACAACTTCCTCTCTGGAAAACAATCTGCAGATTTCTTCAAAAATCTGCAGGAAAAAAGTAAAGAATTACAGGACATCAAGCACCTGCTGGTGTCCCCCATTCCTAAATATTACAGGACCTACGCTGCTAAAACCACTTTTGTAAGGCAAAACCCTCCTCCGCTAGCTGCCTCCTCTTCCAGGTCTAGAAGAGGGGCAAAAAGACCTTCTTCATCCAGACCTAATGTACCTTCTCCTCAACCCAGACAGCCCTTTCAGGATAGAGGAGGTCCCAATAATGCCTGACTGCCTGGCCCACCTTCCACTGTCTTCCACTGTCTTCCACACTGTCTCCTCCTCTGGAAAGCCATCACCACAGATCAATGGGTCTTATCCATTATCCAAAAAGGGTACTTCCTATCCTAGAAAGAAAATCCACCCAGGAGAAGTATTCCTTTTTCCCCAAAAAACGAATTCATCTCCTACCACAAGTCTTGTCAGAACTTCTGAAGCTAGGCACCATAGAAACTGTCCCTTCAGGACAGGAAGGAAAGGGATTCTACTCTCGTCTCTTCCTGGTCCCCAAAAAAGATGGCCCTGGAGACCCATCTTGGACCTGTCCTACCTAAATCTTCACCTTCAGGTACCCTCCTTCAAAATGCTTCCTCTCCCTTTCCTGCTGCCTCTAATTCCAGCCAAAGCTTTCATGGCCACCCTAGACCTAATGGAGGTCTACCTACACATACTCATCAGAACTTCCACAGACAATTCCTGGATTTCTCTGGACCTTCCTCTCATTTCCAATTTACTACTGCCTTGCCCTTTGGTTTATCCACTGCCCCTCGAGTCTTTACAAAGTGCCTAGCCCTAGTAATTGCCTTCTGCAAAATGTAGGGAATCCAGATTACCCTTATCGGGATGACATCTTAATACTAGCAGAGTCCAAAGATACCCACTCAAGGCACCTGCTCTTCATGTCCCTTTTGCAAAATCTAGGGATGTTATGTAGTCCAATCTCGCCTTCATTCTTACCCCTGGGTTTGGAGCCGAACCTCTGCTCCGACTCGGCCATACTCTGCTCGAAGTCTTCAGTTGGCTCATGGCTAAGAGGTATCCCATCATGCAACAGGCCCATTCCCCAGATCTCGTTTGCCGCTCGTTACTCTCAGACGTGGTCTTGCTTTTGGCCGTGGCCAAGTATATTTTTTTCAAAAATATTTGGATATTGTTGATCTAAGAAGGCTATTTTCATAGCTACTGTGTGTGTCTCTCTAGGCTGGTTGTGTGCCCTTTTTCGTTGGCCGATTTTTGATATCCCGTCCACTCCCTTTCTTCCCACAGGCTAGGCCCATTTCCATTAGAGGACCTAGTCCTCCCCATTGTTTTCCCTGTGGTCTCTTTGAGTTGTGCTTCTGTTACTTGTAACTTATTTGGTGTTTTTGTCGTTTAATAGTACTGTTATCCTGCCTTTATCTTCCCTGGGCTAGGCCCATTTAAATTAGAGGACCTAGTCCTCCCTGTAGTTTTTGTTCCTGTCTGTTACTAGGCCGTTTTAGTTAGAGGCTCTAGTTTCCCGCGCAGGGTTTATTTTGTTTTTTTGTGTGTACGTGTGGTTTTGCAGCTTGTCTGTGTGCGTGTGTACTCCTTATACAGAATGTCTAAGGATTCTAAGGAACACAGGCCTTCGGGCTTTAAGAAGTGTATTGAATGCAACAATGAAATGTCTTTGACTGATGGGCACTGTGTGTGTGTGTGTGTGTGTGTGTGTGTGTGTGTGTGTGTGTACTGCTTGGTGGCTATCCACCTCCAAGAGTCCTGCTTGTTTTGTCACTCTTTCAGTCCCCGCATGCTACAGAAGAGGAAGAACAAGCTCATTTTGAAAGGACTGCTTAAACACTCCTTCGAGGAATACTTGGCTAAGTCTTCCAGTACCATATCCTCTCCTGCTAAAAAGGACAAAAAACAAAAAGGCTGCTAAGACGCGCTCTCCGGCTCCATCCGTTTCTTCGGAGCTGCCAGAGAAAGTTGTTAGAACAGCTTCTCTTTCTTCCGCCTCATTGCCCTCAGTGCTGACAGAAGGTGGTGTATTGATTTAAGTCTGTATCGGCTCCCAACCTTTCTGAGCCGGTCACAGATATTTTGGTTGTGAGCCGGTCTCCAGTTGTTCGGGTTCTCCTTCATGTCAGTCTCCCTCTGTAGGGGAGATCCAGCTCTCCAACTATATCCTCCAGGTCCCTTTCCGATGAGGACGTTGATAGAGTGGTGAAGAAACTGCTTCAGTCATCAGTGCTGGCCAAATTGATTTAGTTTCCGACCCAGTCTGCTCCAGAGACCATGGTCCCCTCATTGTTTGTTGTTCCTCCTCCGTGCCGTTCTCAGCCCTCGGAACCAGAGTTGTCTGTTCCGTCGGGTGCCATTAGGTCGGTTCCAGTAGCTTCGCCTGGCCTCTCTGTTCCAATTTCCGCTCCGACCCAGTTTGTTCCGTCCATGGTGTAGAGGGTCCACAGTTCCCCAGTCGGACCCAAGGGGGAGGGCTCGGATCGATCTTCATTGGTTTTCTCGGTACTTCAGCTCGGGTGAGCTTGGACCCGACATCTGCTTCGGACCTCGGCGCCGAGGGTTACTACCATATCCTCTATGGTTAGTCGACCTTCGGAGCCCAGGGGAATCAGCCTTCGAGGTTATGAGGAGCATGCTGGCCAGGTCGTCAGCTGCATCCTACACCTCTGACACTCTGCCCCCTCCGGCACCGGTGTCAGTTTCAGAACACCCTCCATCCATGGACAGAGGAGACCCAAGTCCTCAGGATACCTCCATGAGTGGTCCCCAACTTTCTGACGTCTCCCCAGAGTTTTTGCCTGAGGAGCCCGCCAGAAAGAGGTTGTGTAAGAGGAAACATGTTGACTCCCCGGATGAGTCTCTCACGTCGGACACAGAGTTCGAGGAGTCCCCCAAGTCATCTTCTGAAGATCTCTCTTTCAGATATCCTGGAGATATTGAAGCAGAGAGGCGGCTGGCCCTCCAAATCCCCTTCTGATGAGGAGTCTGTGTTCCTCTAGGCTTTCGGGTCTCAACCTTTCGCCTCTTGGGGGTGTCCCCCTTTCGATGAGCTACTAGATCTAGTCTGTCGGAAGGTGTGGGGAAACTCCTGACACTGTGGAACCGGTCCCTAGGAGACCCAATAAGTTTTTGTCTGCTCTCACAGACAAGAAATATCTGATGAAAGGTGTTCCAGTAGATTGATGGTGGCTAGGAACTTGCTGAGACTTCATCTACCGTCCATCCGACTAACAAGGAGTCCCGGGCCATGGACAGGTATGGGAAGTGTGTGTTTACCTCGGCGGCCTTTACTCTGCGGTCACTGAGCTACTTGATGCATTTTACAAGGCTCCAGAGAGATCTCCTAAAAGAGCTAGGAGATTCTCTACAGGGTAACATTTCTGATGCCGTGGCACAGAAGGTCAATGCACAGATGTCTACCCTAAATTCCCTTACCCAACTCCTCCATGTGGCTGATCTCATACACAGCCGACGGAGCAAGTAGGGCAGCGAGTTCCGGAGTCGCTCTTAGGAGACACTCCTGGATGTGGCTGTGTAACTTCGCTGAGGCCTTCATGTCTACGTTCACCAACGCCCCATTTGACAGGTCTTCGTTATTTGGAACCAAGGTGAAGGACACCCTCACTAGGTTCGAGCAGGAAGGTAAAACCCTGTCTGCCGTGGGAGTCTGTTTTTCCATACCTTGTAGATCTTACCCCAAGGGCCAGAAGGGTGGGAAAATGTGGTTGAGGAAGTTGCAGAGGTTTTTTCAGGACGCACAAAGTGATTTCCCCTTCCAGAGGCAGGGGAAGGGGGTGGAAATTCAGGTAGACACTGCCCTAGAGGCAGAGGAGGCCCGCATAACCAGGGGGGCCGTGATTCCTTTTGTGGTTCTCCCTACCAGCGCTCCTGAAAGGAGGCCTGACTGCGTCTCTGGAGCTGGTCGGGGGTCACATTTCTTTATTCCCAGAAGCCTGGCAAAACGTCACCCAAGACGAGTAGGTTTTAAAGATAATTTCCAGAGGTTAACATATTCCTTTCTCTTCTCCTCCCCCGCCAACCAAGAGAATTCCAGACATTCCACCTGGTCAAAGGGATTCTGCAACTTTAGAAATAAAAAAGTTGCTTTCAAAGAGAGCCATCCAGCCTGTCCCCGCAGACCAAGTAGGATTAGGGACTTGCTCCAGATTCTTTTTGGTGCTGAAAAGAACAGGGGACCTGAGACCCATCTTGAAACTCGGCCGATTGAACCTACATGTACAAAGGTCTAAGATGTTCTTCGTGTTTCACTGTTGCAGTCCATTGCATTTGGGTAATCTGCTGGCAGGTTGCCCTCAGTCGGCCTGAATTCCAAAGTCTTGGGTCCTGCATCAGTTGCTGTCTCCTCTTCCATGACGTCAGGTCGTCAGGGGTATAAAACATGCAGCCAACGCCATTTTCTTTAGTCTTTCTTGCCACATGGTGCCCGAAGCAGAAGCATTTTGCAAGTGCCGGTCGGCCGACTACTGAAATATTCGAGTTTGAGTTTCAGAACCGAAGTCTTCATTAAAGCTAAGTACCCCGTTGGGAAACTTTTTTCTTGCTTTTTACCGATGTCAGAAAAAGTTAATAGTTGTATTACTTGTGGGAAACAAATACCTCATAAGGATTTCCATTTATACTGTATTCCTTGCCTAGGCCCTGATCACAACGTGCCTGGCTGTCTGTTTTGTGCTAGATTTAACCAACGCACTATTAAGCAGTGGTATATTTTTGAATGCAAGTATTTTGGAAACAGATTTAACTACCCAGAAATGTCGCAAAGAAAAGGACAGAGAAAGGCAGTCGAGATCCAAAACCCGACTAAGAAGCTTCTCCTAAGCCAGTCGCCAGTAATCAGTGAGGCACTTTCGCAGCCCCTGACACCCACTACCTTCGAGTCGCAGGCCTCTACTGACACCCATGTTGCAAGATATTCAAGGTATTGGACTGACTGATGTATCTCCCTCGGATGGGTCCGGAGCCGCTGAGCAGGCTTCTGAGGGTGTATTCATACCTCAACATTTATATATCAAACCGATGAAAGCTGCAAAACCCAAGGCATCTTCTAAAACAAAAAAAACGGACGCCTGAGCCACGTGCACAGGCCTCTATGCCTAAAAAACAGATGATCAAAATGGCTGAAGACCTTATTACCTTGATCAGGGGTTCCCATCCCCCTCCAGATAAGAGGCCTTAGGCAAGAGACTGACTATGAATCTTCAGATCAGGCTTCTATTTCTTCTGATCAGGAATTATCTTTACCTCCCTGTGAGGATTCTAATGCTGCGTAGTCTGTTCCATCTGCATCTCCCCCTGAGGATTATTCATTTGGAGAAACCTTGCATACTTTGAGGGAGCATTTTCACTGGGAGAGTCAAGACTTCTCAGAATCCAAAAAGGCTCAGGGATTTCCTTCTCCCTCATGACAAGCCTTTAGCCATTCCCCCCTGTTTTAGACATTGTGGATGATGTGTTCTCGGAGTCGAGCCTGACCCCTGACTCTATACTTTCGGATCCCAGTAAGCCTGACAGATATTACAGGGTCCCTGACTCTCATAAATTTTTATTTAGAAACCCTGCTGCTGATCTTGAAACTGTTTCACAGGGTCCAAAGGGAGTTAAGGCCTCAAGTGCAAAAAACCCTATCCCCACCGACAGAGATTCAAGGTCACTGGACAGATGGGGAAAAAAGGTTTGTACTTCTGCAACCTTGGCAATCAGGGCCTTAAACTGTCAATTTCATATGCTTAAGTACCAACAACATGTAATGGGATTGCTGAAACAGAAAATGATGTTAATTTCAGAATGTGCAGAGAATAGAGAATTGCAGGAATTATTGCATGCAGCTCAACAAGTTGGAAAGCATACTTTGCAATGTGGTTTTGATTCTTTAGAGGCTTCCTGCAGGGCCGCAGTTACTGGTTCTGTGATTAGGAGGCATGCCTGGTTAAAGGAACAAAATTTGCCTGATCATGTTAAAGCTAAATTGCTAGATGCACCTTTACAGCATGATTCTCTGTTTGGTATTAAGGCAGAAAAAAAATGGAAGACAAAGCTAAGTCTATGCAAACTGTTAAAGATTTCTTACAAGTGCAGCCACCAAGTTTCAGTAGACACTGGCGTACAAAAAATTGGACCTTTCCTGTGTCAGACAGAGCTCAAAGGGGCAAATCCAGATGCCCTAAGGGTTCCAGGTACCAGGCTCAAGACTCATACAGGTCAAAGCAATGGGGCACATCCACCTCCAAATCTGGAGGAGATAAAGCGCAAACCTACAGAAAGCAGTCCCAATGACTTCCCTCTGCCTACACCAAGCACTTATCTTTTGGCAGCACCCATAGGGGGAAAATTAGCACTTTTTGCTCAAAATTGGCAGTTAATAACCCAGGACAAGTGGGTACTAAGCATCGTATCACAGGGATACAGATTCCATTTCTACACTCTGCAATGCCAAATGGTTGTCCAGATCTGCCAAAAAACCAATGGGCAGAGGCACAGAAACAGGTTTCTTCCCTCATGGATAATGGGGGCCATTCAGTCAGTAGCAGAACAGGAAAAAGGACAAGGTTTTTACTCAAGACTGTTTGTGATACCCAGAAAGGACAAGGCCTGGAAGCCAATACTGGATTTATCGATTTTGAACACATACCTGGACATTCCAAATTTCAAAATGCTCACTTTACAAAAGCTTCTGCCCATGCTGGGCAAGAATGCTTGGCTGGTGACTTAAGACCTAAAAGCGGCATACCTGCATGTTCCAATAAGACAGTCGTGCAGAAGATACCTCAGATTCAAGGCTGGCTTAAGGCATTACCAATTCTCTGCACTGCCCTTTGGCTTATCTACTGCACCCAGGGTCTTTACAAAGCGCCTGGCACCAGTAATTGCATTTTGCAGACAAAGACGTATTCAAATATATCCTTACTTGGACGACTGTCTCATTCAAGTAGAGAACAAGGACACTCTTCTACGACACATGGCATTTGTGAAAAGACTTCTAACATGCCTAGGGTACACATTAAACGAAAAGAAATCACAACTGGTACCCTCTCAAAAGATAACATTCCTGGGTGCAAGCTTGAATACAACTGCCCAGATGGCTTACCTCACGCCAGACAAACAAAGGCAACTGACTACTTACTTCAGACTGGCAACAAAAACCCAGTCTTCTGCAAGACAAATTCTGCAGGCTCTGTGCTTCATGGCATCCTGCATCCTACTGATTCCATATGCAAGATTGCATATGAGGAAACTTCAATGGTACCTAAAAAGTGTTTGGACTCAACATTGCCACAGCCTGGAAACAATTATTCCTCTCATTCCCTGCCTGCAACAGGAGTTTTTATGGTGGGCAAAGGCCTGTCACCAAAACATGGGACTGCCCTTCACTCTACCCCCTGCCAGCCAAACCTTAACAGACGCATCAGATTACGCCTGTGGGGCCCACATGGCAGGAAGATGCATTCAGGGCATATGGCCGCCAAACCAAATGCATCAACATATCAATCTAAAAGAGATGCTAGCTGTTCAAAATGCCCTGACAGCCTTCAAGGACCTACTTCATCCAGGAAAACTACTGCTAAAGACAGACAACACCATGGTCATGTGGTATATAAACAAGCAGGGGGGCACACATTCTTACCCCCTTTGCAGACTAGCCATGACTTTGTGGGACACAGCATTGACCTACCAAGTACATCTGCAGGCACAATTCCTGCCAGGAAGGAAAAATACTCTGGCAGATGATCTAAGCAGAAACCTCATGGATCCCCACGAGTGGTAGCTGGATACACAAGTCTTCAGTATGATAACAAGGAAATGGGGATGCCCGGACATAGATCTATTTGCCTCCCCTCACAACTACCAACTAAAGAGACTCTGCACAAGGATTTATCACAGACAAGCATGGAAAGCGGACGCCTTATCCTTCAGCTGGATAAACCTATCCGTATATGCCTTCCCCCTTTGCCTCTCCTCCCCAAGGTACTCCTAAAGGACAGACAGGAGAAGCCAAAGATGATACTGATTGCACCAGACTGGCCCCACCAGCACTGGTACCCAATATTAAGGAGCTTGTCTCAGTGCCCAGCTTGGACCTTACTTCAGGTACCGCATCTACTGTCCCAGCAAAACAATTCAATCCTGCACAGCCAGCTCAGGAATTTAAACCTGGCAGCATGGCGGATAATGTAGTCGTACAAAACACACCTCTCAGCAAAGCTGTGATGGATGTCATTTTGGAAGCCAGAAGGCCTAGTACTAGAAAATCTTATGCTGGAAAATGGAAGAGATTCTGTGCTTGGAACCAGGCACAAGGAACAGATACAGCTGTGCCAAATATTCCTCAGATTTTACAATACTTAACTGAGATGCTGGACAAAGGCCTATCTTTCTCATCTATTAAAATTCATGCTTCTGCCATTTTGGCACATTACAATGCAGAGCCACCAATCTTTTTTCATCCCTTATTAAAACAGTACCTCAGAGGAGCCAAAAATTTAAGGCCTCCAAAAATTTAAGGCCTCCAAGGAGATCACCAATGCCTGCATGGGACCTCAACTATGTCTTGGAAAAACTCACCCTGCCTCCTTTTGAACCAGCTGCTACTGCTGATAAGTTTTTATCTTGGAAAGCACTCATGGCTGTGGAACCTTTTATCATTTTTTATCCGGACAGGGTCTCCCTGAGGACAAACCCAATGTTTATGCCTATAGTGGTGTCCAGTGTGGCTCTTAACCAAACCATTCATCTGCCAACTTTTTATCCATATCCACAGAACAAGGGGAAAAGAATTCTGCATTCTCTGGACGTACACAGACCGCTTAGATTCTACTTGGACAGAACCAAAGTTTTCAGAAAGACAGAGCGATTGCTAGTGGCATATGTTGCAGCATCACAAGGAAAGGCTATCTCAAAGCAGACTATTTCAAAGTGGATGGCCCACTGCATTCGTTTCTGCTACTTATACCATGGCAAGCCAGTGCCTAAGGGCATTAGGCCACATTCCACAAGAGCTGCAGCCACTTCAGCAGCCTTTCTCAGGGGAGTACCAACCAAGGACATTTTAGAAGCAGCTACTTGGAGTTCAGTGCACACCTTTACAAAGCACCCTCATCTGCCACTCTACTCTAAATCCAGAGCAGGCTTTGCCACTGCAGATGTTCATCGTGTTACACTGCTGCAGTCATTACACTTGTGTTATCCTGCCGTCAGGCGGTTCCCCAGTCGGCCTGAGTTCCAAAGTCTTGGTCTGGCGTCGGTGTCGCCTCCTCCCTGACGTCAGTGTGACAGGGGTATATAAGATGCAGCCAATGCCATTTTCTTCAGTCTTTCTTGCCGCGCGGTGCCCGAAGCAGAAGCAGTTCGCAAGTGCCGGTCGGCCGACTCCTGAGATTTTCATTCCGAATCCAGAACCGAAGTCTTCTACAAAGCTAAGTACCCCGTTGGGGAAACTTTTTCTTGCCTCAGACTGATGTCAGTAAAAGTTAATAACTGTATTTTATGTGGGAAGCAAATACCTCATAAGGATTTCCACTCCTATTGTATTCCATGCCTGGGCCCAGACCACGACGTCACTGGTTGTCGGTTTTGTGCTAGGTTTAACAAGCGCACTATTAAACATTTTACCCGACATTATTTTGGCAGAAAATTCAATTACACCATGCAGTCAGAGCACCCGACGACAGGATTACATAAAAAGCGCAAAGACAAGGACAGGCATCCGAGGCCCAAAACTGATGAGGCCTCTTCTAGGCCAGCCGCTGGTTCTCCGGTTTTCAGCGAGGTGCCTACGCAGCCGCTTCCACAGACCGCATCCGACTCCCACGTTGAGCTGGCTGGGCCTTCGGATGCTACATGTTTTCAGCCTCCCGAAACTAACCCATCTGAGGGAACCGAAGTAACTGAGTAATCCATAGCCTCAGAGGGTGTTTTCAGACCTACCCAGTTAACCATTAAACCCTCTACTAAGTCTAAGGCCCCCTTAAAAACAAGGAAACAGATACAGCATTCTCCAGGACAGGCTTCCATGCCTAAGAAACAAATGCTCAAAATGGCCGAAGACCTAATCACCCTGATCAGGGGGTCCCATCCCCCTCCTGATAAAAGGCCCAGACAGGATGCAGACTATGAATCTTCCGACCAGGTGTCCATTTCTTCAGATTCATCCTCAGACCTAGGATATTCCTTACCCCCTTATGAGGATACTGATGCTAAGGAATCAATTCCATCAGCCTCTCCACCTGAGGACTACTCCTTTGGGGAGACCTTACATACCATGAGGGAGCATTTCCATTGGGAAGGCCAGGATTACTCAGAATCCAAGAAAAGGCTCAGAGGCTTCCTTTTATTGCCTCAACACAGACCCCTTGCTATTCCGCCAGTATTAGATATTGTGGATGATGGCTACACTAAATCCAGCTTAAACCTGGACTCCTTACCTCCAGCCCCTGTTAAACCCGATAAATATTACAGAGAGTCCCTGACTCTCACAAATTTCTCTATAAAAGCCCTGTTGCTGACCCCAAAACTATTTCTCCGGGACCCAAAGGGATTAAGTCTTCATCAGCAAAAAACCCAGTTCCCTCTGACAGAGATTCCAGAGCATTAGACAGATGGGGAAAGAAAGTATATACATGTGCAACCTTCGCAATGAGAGCCTTAAATTGCCAGTTTCACATGCTAAAATAGCCGCAGTTTTTGATGTCTCAGTTAAAACAAAAAATGCTTCCAGATTCAGATCCTCCTAATTTTAAAGAAATGCAGGATTTATTGCATGCAGCTGAACAAGTGGGAAAGCATACTTTGCAATGTGGTTTTGATTCTTTAGAGGCCTACTGTAGAGCAGCAGTTACAGGCTCTGTCATTAGATGGCATGCTTGGTTAAAAGAACATACGTTACCAGATCATGTTAAAGCAAAATTATTGGATGCACCTTTATAGCAGTATGTGTTATTTGGAGTCAAGGCAGAAGAGGTATTAAAGAAAATGGAGGATAAGGCAAAATCTATGCAAACGGTAAAGGATTTCTTGCAGGTTTAGCCACCAAGATTTAGCAGAAATTGGCCAACAAAGAACTGGTCCTTTCCGGCTACAGACAGACCTCAAAGAGGCAGATACAGACGTCCGAGAGGTAGAGATCAACCACAAGGTCCTTAGGCCTCGACTATGGGGTGCACCAGGCCCAGAAAGAAGGGGAAGACAGGCCCCAACCATATAAAAAGCAGCCTCAATGACTTCCCATTACAGCTGCCAAACAGCTCTCTTGGCAGCCCCCTTGGGAGGAAAATTAGCACTTTTCTATCACAATTGGCATTGGATCACCAAAGACAAGTGGGTTCTCAACATTGTATCTCAAGGTTACAGGTTCCACTTTCACACTCTGCCAAGGTTAAAAGGAATGCCAAATCTGCCACCAAATCAATGGGCAGAGGCTCAAAAACAAATTACAGCACTCATGGAAATGAGAGCTATTCAAGAGGTACCACCACAAGAGCAAGGACAAGGATTTTATTCAAGTCTCTTTCAGGTTCCCAGAAAGGACAAAGCCTGGAGGCCCATTCTGGATCTTTCTTCTCTAAACAGTTACCTGGATGTTCTGAAATTCAAAATGTTAACACTACAGCAGCTTCTTCCCATGCTGGGCAAGAAAGCTTGGCTCGTGACTTTGGACCTCAAGGAGGCATACCTGCATGTCCCTATCAGACAAAACTGCAGAAGATACCTCAGATTCATAGTAGGTTCAATGCACGATCAATTCTCTGCACTG